>NC_048218.1:20475803-20521586 GCF_002007445.2 Ailuropoda melanoleuca
AGAGAGACAGACAGTCAGCAAGAAAGGGAACCCAAGCAGAGGAGTGGGAGAGGAAGAAGCAGGCTCCCATCGGAGGAGCCCTATGAGGGATTCCTTTCCAGAACCCTGTGATCACGCCCTAGCCCGAAGACAGGCACTTAATGACTACACCACTGAGGCGCCCTGCACTGTGGGCTTCTTGATTTTTCAGCCTGCCTTCTGGGGGAGGGCCTGCCGCGCCGATACTCAGGCAACCCTGTTTGGGTAGATTCTCCGTGTCCCCTGCACGGGGGGATCGGATGGGCACCCTGTGAGCCGGTATTTCTTGGCTTTTGTTCTCTGGTGGCTTTCCCTGGCGGTCTGCTGTGCCTCTTCTGAGAGTCAGAGCAGCAGTGGCCGAAATTCAGCCTCTGTCACAGAACAGAGGGATTGCGGCCCGTTCTCCACTGATGTTCTGGCGACCTTAACTCTGCTTCTGTTGGTGCTGCTCAACCCTGCTGCATCCCGGAATGTGTGCCCCACACCCAGCGTCCCAGCCCTCACTTCCAGGGCCGGCGCGTCTCTGTCCTTTGTGTTTCTAACCCCGCCAGCTGCCAGTCGCCAGCCGCCCCGCACGCGCTCCCTGAGCTCCCGGTCTCAGTCTGGATCCAGTGAGCACCCGGAGTTCCAGAGTTCCGTGAAATGCTTGGTAGCACGTGCTCCTGGCTCACGGTCACAGTCTGCTTTCTCGAGGGTGCAGGTCCTCGGTCTGCCCACTCCCCCATGCAGGTGGCTACCGTTTCCCGGGGCCCGGACACAGCGGCTCCCTCCTCCTTCCATTTATCTTCCGATATCTGTGCGTGGCTTCACGGCTCCCTGCTTCATTCCTCAATACTCAGCACTGGAGATGTTCATTTGTAGAGATCCAGATGTATCTTCCTGCGTCTCAGGCTGATGCCATGGATGTTCCTGCTGGTCTGGTACCTATCCAGCTCAACTCAGGGGAGCAGCTGAAAAAGGGGTCCCCTACTCCTCTGCCATCTTAACTCCTCTTCTTCTAGGCCAGAATTCCAAGCTCCCTTTGTGTGCTGACAGAAGCAGGGTTGGGAAACAAGACTTTTACACCCACGTGGCAGGAACAAAGGGGTAGTCATCTGTGTTCACTTTAGAAATGTAATCTAGTTCACTTCCTATTGATGGGCATACTTCTGACTGAACCAAGTTCTTCTGGGTTCCAGCAAGGAGTCATTCTGAATAGGAGCAGAGATAAAGAGCTTCCAGGACAGAAAGAAACTCAAAGGATTTGGCTGCTAAACCACCCAATGTTCTTCAATGACACAGGGGTGATGTAGCTAACTGTTATCATGTTCTTTCTTCCACTACTTCCATAATCCCTTCCTTGTTTCTGTGATGTGCGACGAAACATCCACAGCAGGACAGGAAGCAGGACAAACGAGGCGGGTGCGCCACATGACGCAGCGTCGGCGACCGGCTATTTATGCTCCGACCGGAAGGAGGCAGAGCCACAGCTGCCCCCCTACGCAGGTTCGTGCGAGGCACAAAGCTGCGGATCCCGGAGCTCGGGTGCTTTCTCTGCCCTGAATGGGTTTAAGGCAACTAGAGACCACCTCTGTGGCCCCAGACGCACCAGAGTGATTCGAACCAGCTGAGCTTAAAGTGTTGACTCCTTCTTGCCTTGTCTTCCCTGGGGGAATTCCAAGGCGGCTCTGGCACAACTGCCTTCCTGGTTGGATTTAGACTCTATTATTAGTCTTTCGTATTGATTTGTTTTTTCAAAAGACTTCCCTTCTTCATTCATCTTTTCTGCCTCATCATTCCTTTTTGATAGGCATGGAGCGTTCTCTAATTTTTGACCAAAGTTCGCAGACTGGCTGGAATATGATTAATAGCTATCAGATGAAAACAAGTAATGCTCCACTCTTTGTCAGAATACCTTCCAGAATGTCCTTTAGTAGAAACTGGATGTTACATGAAACTAATTGCCACAAATGAGGTTATAGTTTTAGTAAAATTCATCATGGATGTAAATTTTGACTCGTACTCCAAACCCTTGTCTCTGTGACGTGCGACGGAACACCCACAGCAGGACAGGAAGCTGAAGTGATCTAATTTTTATTGTGTTTTTAAAGTACCCCTCCTGTTACTTTGATGAAAGACTTTTACTTTGATGAACAACTGTAAAGGATCAAGGACAGAATAGTGAGCCAGTTAAGTGGTTATGGCAAACATCCACATAGATGGCAGTGTGCTGGATCAAGATGATTGTGGAGAAGTGGGGAGAAGGTGTTGAAAATGCCTAATAGTAGACCTGATGGGATATTCTGGAGAATTATATATGAGGTATGAGTAAAAAAAAAGTCCAGATGATGTTGAATTTTTTGGTTTGAGTAACTGGAAGAGTGAAGTCGTTCATTAAAATGAATAGGAGCTGTGAAGGGGCAGGCATGTAGACTGTGAACCTGTTTAAGTCAGACAAGGATGGGCAGGTATTCAAGTCATGGGGAGTATTCTTAGAAGGAACAGAGTCATGGGAGCTGTCCCTAATTTCTGCAATGTGTGGAGGTGGAGGCGAAAGCAGGCATTTCACTGGAAACACTGAGATCTGTGGCACCTTCTTGAATTTTGCTGAAGAAAGCCAGGAAGTCTGAGGTTGGACAGTTGAAGAGGAATGCTTTCTGGACTTCTGTTGATGAATGATGAAGGCCAAAGTAGCTGTGTCTTAATCAACACCATGGAATCTATCTCACACAACTCTCATAAAACTTAGGTATGACACTTGGAAAAAAGAACAGTAGATTATTTCTTGTGTCAGTTTACTTTCTGAGCAGAGCTATCAATTAACATTCTGCCACAAGCAGGGTTTTATCTCCATCATGTGTGGATTTAGTTTTAACAATGAGCTGGAATGCCCCCAACCCCTTGCCCTAGTCTTTAGGAGACACAAATAAAATTCTTTTTTGTCTCCTTGAATTCTGATTCAATTCTGTGAGATGAAGATAGAAACTTCTATCAGTACCTACCCTTACTAGAGTGTGTGGGCTGCAGGTAGACTGCTTGTAGAAAAATTTTTGCATCTACTCTCCATCAGGATCCTTTATTTTTTTAAGGGTTTTTTTTTTTTTTTTTTTTTTTTTTTTTTTTTTTTTTTTTTTTTTTACTTTGAGAGAGAGGCAGTGAGAGTGAGTGAGCAGGGGGAAAGAAAGAGAGAGAATATCAAGCAAACTCCCCCTGAGGCGCTTAATCTCAGGACCCTGAGATCCTGACCTGAGCCAAAACCAAGAGTTGGATGCTTAACCGACTGAGCTACCCAGGTGCCCCTCTAAGGATCCTTTTTATATGTTCTGTGTATTGAGGGTAATAGTCAAGTACACCTTCATTCAGCTTTTGCTGATCAAGTATGGTGGCTGAATTAGGAAACTTGGGAGAGTTGACATGTATTGATTTGGGAGTTCTGCCAAAACTAAAGCTGCAGTAGGTTTATTTTAATATATTTTTACATGCACATAGATTTTTTTTTAATTTTACTTATGTCACTTGACCTTCGTGATTGCTTATGAGTCAAAAATGGCAGTTATTTATTATCCTCATTTGCAGATGAAAATTGGGCTCAGAAGTTCAATGACTTGCTTCAGGTGATATAAACAGAAAATGAAAAAATCCTATTTGGACATAGGTTTTGTGATTTCAGAAAATATTCTCTAATACAAGAATGCTACTATTCCCTATTTTTTCCCTCAAAAGTGAGTCATATAACCATTCCTTTTAAAAGAAAAGTAATCTTGTGTTTTCTTAGTATCTCTATATATCTTCTTTAGTTCAATGCTACTTAAACATATGTATGTAACTTAGGTGATTTCCATGTCTAAAGCTTATGTTTTTCAGATGTTCACAAAACAAAAGCATAAAAGTCAAAGTTAATGCTATTTTGTGTCTTGCAATGAAAAATAACCTTTATTTGGCAATTTTTTGCAATAAATATTAGTAATATTTGGATAAAACACTAAAATAGATTAAGGCACAAGACAGTAATGTAATCATAAACTAGAAAAAAATCAGTATTGAAAAGGAACCATATTGGGTAAAATTCACATATATAGCTTTTAGTTACAGGGTACCACACACAGTGAGGTATGCAGACTCAAAGTCAGTTTTACTTGCTTAAGAAATCAAATGGTAAATTTGAGACAAAGGAGAAATGAGAAAATTAAAACTGAGATGCTGTAGGGGGAATCCATATAGGAGACCTCCAAAACTGTTCAAACTCTTTCCAAATTGCTGTTTGACTCCCATAATACGTATCTTTAAAAGAGATTCCAAGGTCCCAGCTAATTACAACAGCTGGGAAGATAAAAGATCAAATAAGTTTCTGCTACTGCCAACTTCAGGAGTCAGAGTGTTTGGCATTCAAACCTAGCAAATTTAACTGCCTGCTAGAATAAAAGACAACATTAATTAAAGGAGGATAACAGAGGCAGGCAGTCTACAGTATATTTATAATGTCTAGTATGCAATCAAAAATTACGAGGCATACCAAAACCATGGAAATGTAACCCATTGGCAAGAATTAAAACATTCAATAGAAACCAACCACAAAATGACCAAGAGGTTGTATTTAGGAGACAATTTTAAGGTAGGTATTTTTAATACAGTCAAGAACTCAAAATGGAATCATCATATAGAACCAGATTGAGAATCTATTGGGGGAAAATTTAAATTGCATGCACCTAGCAAAACTAATCAAGTAACATGAAACAAATTGTCAATTTCAGGAGTGAAGATGAAAACTCTATAGACACTAAAACATTAATGTAAAATATTACAAAAATTTTAGTCCAATACATCTGACAATTTAGAGAAAAGGGAAAATATCTTAAAACATAGCATAACCAAACTGATTGTATAATCTTAAACCTATTTGAAGAGATAATATCCTACTTTAGATCCTCTTGTATGGGTATCTCCAGTCCAATGTGGCTTCATGGATGCATTTTACCTGCCTTTACAAAGGAATATCATAATCCTGCATGGTCGGTTCCAAAGAAGTACTTAGCACACAAAGGCAAGATAGAATAAAAACGCTATAAAGATTGGAGTGGGAGAAATAAACTCCATGTGTAGATTACATGATTTATGAGCATACTTTTAAGAAATACATATTAAAATATTAAATATTGCTGAGGAAAAATTAGAGAAGACTTTATGAAATAGAGTGTCATACAGTGCTTATGAATTGGATGATTTGATGTTGTTAAAATGCTCCCAAATTATTGTTTGGATTCAAAGTAGTTACCCCCAAATTACTAGAGATTTTTAAATATAATTTGAAAATTCTATACTTACATCAAAACTTAAACATCCCTTTGCCTCATTTGAATATTTTAGTGGGCTCTTTTCCAGCTTGATAATTCTCTCTCCTTTTCGTCTAGTCTGAGATAATTCAGCTATCAGATTTTTAATATCACTTGTTTTCATCTTTAGAATTTCCATGTACCTCATTTTAGGATTTCATGAAAATTTCAATCTTTCCTTTTTTTTCTATTTTATTTTAAGGTTTCTTGACATCAGGACTGACATTTTGGGACAGGATATTTTGGGACTGATGACATTTTATTGTGGGAGGGTTCTTCTGTGCACTGTAGGATTTTTTAGTTTTTAAAGTTTTATTTACTTTACTGAGAGAGAATATGCACATAGGCCTACAAGAGGAAGGGGAAGAGGGAGAATGAGCGAGAACCTGCTGAGCCTGGAGCCTGACCCCTGGGGATCCCAGAACCCCGTGATGATGACCTGAGCCAAACTCAGGAGTCAGAAGCTCAACGGACTGAGCCACCAGGTGCCCGCCCCCGCACTGTGGGATATTCAGCAGGATTTCTAACGTCTACTCACTAGATGGCATAGAAACTCCTTCCCCAATTATGACAACCAAAAATATCTCCAGAAATTGCCAAATATCCCCAGAGGGGGAAAAAATCACCCCCTGTTGAGAATCCTTTGTGCTATTTAAGTTGTGTGTATTAATGTGCATTTATTCCAATATTTGAATCACTGAGGATTTTTTGTCTTATTTTTCTCAGTTTTTGGTCAAGTTCTTGTCTTGCCTCGAAATCGGTTTATTTGGGTCCTTATTTGGTATATTGCTCATTAAAGAGATAATTTCAGGTTAATGTTATGTTCTTTCTAGAGAGTTCTATCTTTGCATCTTCTGTGGTAGTTTTCCTTCTTGTGTGTGTGTGTAAGATTTTCGGGGCGCCTGGGTGGCACAGCGGTTAAGCGTCTGCCTTGGGCTCAGGGCGTGATCCCAGCAATATGGGATCGAGCCCCACATCAGGCTCTTCTGCTGTGAGCCTGCTTCTTCCTCTCCCACTCCCCCTGCTTGTGTTCCCTCTCTCGCTGGCTGTCTCTATCTCTGTCGAATAAATAAATAAAATTAAAAAAATATTTTATTTATTTGAGAAAGAGAGAGTGAGTGAGAAAGAGAGCATGAGTGGGGTGGAGGGACAGAGGGAGAGGGAGAAGCAGACTCCCTGCTGGGCAGGGAGACTAATGCAGGGCTTGATTCTAGGACCCTGGGATCATGACTGAGCTGAAGGCAGACCCTTAACCAAGTGAGCCATCCAGGCACACCTCCTTCTTTGTAATTTTAGCCTCTCTAGCTCCAGTTGCTTCTGGAGGTCCCTTACCTATTGAAAGACTTTTACAGATTATATACTTTTCTATTTAACCTCAGCAGGGATGGTGTTCTGCTTCAGACTACATCTTATACAGACGCAGAATAATGTTATTTACCTTTATTTAATTTTTGATAGGTCTCTGAGGTATATGACTCCTGGTCCATAAGTAAACTTTTCAGCTATATCCAATGTTATAATAGCCATTCATTTTTTTCATGACTGATCTGTATGTTATTTCCAAATTTATTTAGTTTTTTTCTTTATATGTCCTTTTTTTCAAGTAGTCTATATTTATCTTTACCTCAATTGGAATCATATTTAATATGAACTTTTAGTTTGTTTATAATCTAGTATTCTTGGGTTGCTACACTAAATCTTATTTATTTTTGTTGGAATTTCCCTTTGGGATTGCACCATTTTTCAAGAGGGTCAGGATGAATTTCACTCTGTCACACATGGCATGAGTCTAGGAATAGAAGTCACTAGATTAAAGGAAAAACTTACAAGGCTGTTGTCAGAAAGTAAAGATAAGACCTTCCCTCTTAACTCTTTAGCCCATGAAGTAATATATCAGAATTTGGATGATTTTTTAGATAGGAGTTTTGTTAAACCTCCCAGTAGAAAGAATACAACTGCCTTTGGGTCTCTCTTTTTTTGGAGGGGGGGTATTTAAGGATAGTCTTGTTAGTGATATCTTTGCTATGCTTATATTTAATATTGTGCATTCTTTTCCAAACCTTAACTAAAAAGATTTCCTAATTGACTTTCATTTCTCTTGGTCACCTTAGTAAAATGAGGGGAAAAATGGACTTCTTCAAATCAGTAGTTTGTCATATTCCTGAACCAATACTGAACCAATTCAATTTCTTGATGACAGTGAACAATGACAAAGGATATATTTTTAAATATGCGATAGAGTATTTAAAGCTTACATTATGTGGAATAAAATCAGTTTTTATTTATCTTCAATATTTTCAACTTCTTGGCCTATGCTGTCCTCATTTTTGAGGAGGAAGTTTTGTCATTCTTCATGCTGATCTAGATATTATTGTTGAGATGTTTGTTGCCCTCCTGTCCAGAGTTTTAGAAGATGTCAAATTATCTTAGACATCACAGACCTATTAGAATTGAGATGGGCATTTTTCTAATTGACGTCATCAAGAAGTTAAGATATTAGTTTTCTTTGTCTTTAAAAGCAATCAAGACTTTACAGACCTATTAATACAAAGAACAAACTTTTTGCCAGTGTCTGACCACTTGTTTTAATCAAACTAGTTACTATGTGGGTTTTGTTGTTGTTTAAGTATCTCAATCACCAAAACCTTATAATGCACAAGAAACTGTGTTCATCTAGGAATCTTTAGCAATGAGAGTTCTGAAATTACTTCGGGTATTCGAGTTCACTTATTTATTCCGTCCACAAATATTTTAGTATATACTCTGTATCTATCACTTTGATTAAAACTGGTCAAAACTCTGACTTAATTGATCTTACATTGTGAGTTAGAAATAAATAATACAGTGATTGTTATTAGTGAATAAAAGTGAAAGAGAAAAAATGATTTATAATTTTCATGATGATGGGATTGTTGTTTTTTGGTTGTTGATATAATTTTTATCAGAAGACATCCATGGAGAAACAGTTGAAAGGGAAGGAATCTGTAGTGAATTAATAAGGAATAAACTTAATACATCCAAAGCAGTAATTTTATTATATGTACCTTACTATTTATAAAATATGAAGACATCAAAGACTTTCAGATTTTTAAACAATTATTTTTAAATACAGTCCCAAACTTATAAAGTTGTACATGTTTAAGGTATATAGCATGATGTTTTTATATAAATATACAGAATGGAATGATTACTGCAATCTATCGAAGTAACATCCATTTCCACACATAGTTATCACTCTGTGTGTGTGCATGGTGAGAGCACCTGAAATCTACTCCTAACAGACTCCCCAACATACAACATAGCATTATTGATTAGTCATAACGTTGTATGTTAGGTCTCTAAGCTTATTCAGCCTGCAACTTTACCTTTTGACCAACATCTCTCCATTTCCCCCATCTTCCACTCCTCGGAACCACTATTCTGTTTCTATGTATTTGACTTTTTTTTTAGAATCCACACATGAGTGAGATCATGTAGGATTTTTTTCTTTCTACATCTGGCTTATCTCACTTAGCATAATGTCTTCGGAGTTCATCCATGTTGTTGCAATTGGCAGGATGTTTTTTTAAGGCTGAATAATAAGGCTGAATTCTATTTAAAAGTATAATCAGTAAAGATTTTACATATTGTGTAAAAATTGACATTTAAATTGAGACAAAGGATATGAAAGAATATTTTATTTGGAGTCATTAAATTGCACAAAGGTTAGTCGAGGTACACATTTTTCATCTAGTTAGAATATAGTCCTACCCTCATTTCAAGATGACACGGCTTCACAAGTCTTTTTCTGTTTATAGAGAAATGTATTAGTTTAAATTCCTGGGTTTGCAAGGAAATATCTATTGATAATTCTATTTTTTGTTATAATATTGGTTTATCTAATTTTCATAATAAAATATTGTTTCTGCCAAGTGTATATAAATATTTACTCATAAGTCTCCTAGGAAAGAACGCAATTCACTAAATCATTTTATCTCTGAAAGAAGTCATAGACACACATATACATACATATATATGCCACATTTAGGTGGCTATAATTTTCAAATGGCTATCTTTAATTCACCTCACTTTTAAATTCATTCAAACATGGGTTACCTCACTGGCTCAGTTGGTAGAGCATATGACTCTTGATCTCGGTGTTGTGAATTCGAGCCCCATATTGGGTGTAGAGATTACTTAAAAGTAAAATCTTTCAAAAAAATTTATTCAAACATAATGAAAATAATTTGGTTTGTTGTTAGAGCATCCAATATTTAACCCACATTAAGTCAGAAATCTCAGATTTAGATAAGTATTAGTCTGATTCTTGATAATTTCCAAAATATTACTAGTCTAATACAGAGTCTAATTTTGAACTGTTTTCTTACATCATTTGTTTTACTCAGTTGTGCTGCTATTACAGATGCTTAATGATCAAGGAGTTTGCAACGTGGTTCAGACAGTATATAATCAGTCTGACATTTCATGAGTTCATGGGAGATTTTGTAACAGATTTTTGTATGAGATTATTGAAGAAGAAATAGTTGGTGACTTAATCAAATTTATTTAGCTAATTGCTGACAAAGGCTGGCAGTTCTCTTGATGATAATTGGTACTTTATAAAAAGTTTCCTGAGGATAAAAGCATAAAAGGAGGGGGGAAATTGTAGTATCCAATATTACAACTCTAAGGTGAAATAAGTTAATTGCATCAGGGAATGCTAACTATCCTTCAGTATCCATTCTCTTTTTTATTTTAATGAAAACATCTCCAGCCCAGAATTCTTGATGACCGTGAGGTCACAGTGCTAAAAAAATACAGTTCAGTCTCTTTTAAATACTTTCAGGTGACCATGCCAGTAATTCTGGCCATTAGTGTATGATTGGAAGTGATAGAAACACCTTCTGTGTTGATTCTAGAAAAAAGCTTACCTGGACTGTGGTGAGGATGATAGGGTCTTATTAATCTTAAACTGCCCACCTCTGTAATACTGAATAATGGAAAGATACACTTCTAGCTTTTTTAAGCTTCTTTATGTATATGTTGAAGGATCTTTATTAGCTGCTTAGCCTGTCATATGCACCTGTTATCAGAGAAAAAAAATTAGTGCCTATTTTGACTCCCAATAAACACATACACCCTGAGTTTTCTGATTATTATTCTTCAAGTGTATTAATTTTTTTAAGCTAGGTAAGTAAAACAATGTGCTCCCCATTTCCCCCTCAAGAAAATTTACATCATATATTTTATTTTTTACTCATTAAATGTGTTAATACACAAAAATTAGAGTGCCCTAGGAGAGGGTACTTACCTACTTTTCCATCTGTAATTTGTTCTCAGATACCTCTCTTTAGATCATTCATATGAAGAACTTTCAGGGAAGTGAGAGGAAATAGTTTAAATGTGCAGTAACAAGATCAATATAGTCTCAGCAGGGAAAAATATGTATTCGGCCTATATTTAAGTCACAATATTTACAAAGATGGTTGGAGATTTGTTACTGTATTTTCCTAGGCTATTACTGTGAGATGTTTCATCTCTGTACAAACTTACACATGCAATTATATTTGTGTATAAATCACTAGAGTTCAGGGGCGCCTGGGTGGCGCAGTGGTTAAGTGTCTGCCTTCAGCTAAGGCGTGATCCCTCCATTCCGGGTTCGAGCCCCGCATCAGGCTCCCCCGCTGGGAGCCTGCTTCTTCCTCTCCCACTCCCCCTGCTTGTGTTCCCTCTCTCTCGCTGGCTGTCTCTCTCTGTCAAATAAATAAATAAAATCTTTAAAAAAAAATCACTAGAGTTTAGAGCTTGGCAGAATGTTGTAATTTCTTATAATTGTTAATAAATGATGCACATTCCTGGTTTACAGTCTTATGATCTCAAGAGCTCAAAGTGTAATGAGCTCACAAACTCCCGACATCCTGCCTTGTAGTCCTGAAGTCTGATCTCACAGGCTCGAGGATTTGGCAGTCTCTAGGCCTAACAACGTATGGTCTTCAAGTTTCAAGGAGAAGCAGTCCCTTGGAGTTTGGTAAAGAGCTCTCCTGGAAGGAAAGTTCAAATATAAATCAAGACCGTGAACTTTGCCTTCCGTAAACATTCAAAACTACAAACTTGGAAGATCATGAAACTGTGAAACAGATCTCTTTGTGGTGTCCAGCTCCACTTCTAACTCCATTCCTTTGTAGAATTCCCATGTGAGGGAATTGTTGTAGGGGTGGAATTTTCTGTCACCTCTGTCCTTCTTTTGGATTCCTCTGATATCAAGTACAATCTGCAGGGTCATTGTTTGCCAAATGTTCAACTGATTTCTCTGATCCAAAAGAATCGATTTGTGCCAGACTTGCTTGTCTATCTTTTCCACCCTGAACCTTAGCAACTGGTACTGGGCATATCAGCATCAACATCCTTTGCATACTTTTCTCACCTGGGAAGGGCCATTTATTCAAGAGATCTAATTTTATTTCTTGAAGCTTTGTTTGTGACCACATGTCTTTAATGACTTTAAATCAAAACTATGATTATATCTATTAGGGTATGTCTAGAGATTTATTGTTATTAAGATAGGTGAGAATTATTTTCATCTTACCAAACTCTCATAGAAAGCAAATCTTCTAGTGGAAAGTGTGCACACACAAGAGAGATTTTTTTCTAGCCTTTAATTATTAATTATGTATCTGTTTTTTAAAGATTTATTCATTTATTTTAGAGTGAGAGATTGTGGGAGGGGAGGAACAAAGGGAGAGGGGGAGAGAGAGTCTCAAGCAGACTCCCACTGAGCACAGACCCTAATGAGGTGCTTGATCCCAGGACCCTGAGACCATGACCTGAGCCCAAATCAAGAGTCAGATGCTTAACTGACTGAAGCGCCCCTGTATGTGTTTTTGTATAAAGCAAATACTAACTATATTTTGTTTTCTACACGTGACATTGTTATCACTGCCAGTTTCTGTGTATTATATCTTCAACTCAATGTCTACTGTTATTTTTATGCTATGCCAGATTGTTCGATCAGCATCATCTCATTTTTGGATGCTCTCTGATAACACATTTGTCACCATATTTCTTTTGGCGTTAGTGTCAGTGGCACAGTGTTCACAATTGCTCTATAACTGAAAATATCCAGATAACCCATGAAGGAATAATACATTCTTGTTCTTTTAACAAATGATCTGGGGTATTAGAGGAAATTCAGTCTTCAAAATAAAATTTGATTGGAATAGGAAGTCCTATTTATTGGAATTGAATTGGAATTACGGATAAATTTGTAGTTATTAGACCACTTATCTTCATTGGCTTTCCTACTTAGAAACATTGTATGTTTGGTTTATATACTGCAGTGCACTTTTATTACATTTTCCATATGATTTTTGATATTTTTGAAGTTTTATACTTTATAGAATTTACTAATATCCTACATGCTAACCCTTTCTGTTGTATTGCATACAACACAATTGAAGGAATTCCATTGATCTAAGTTGATTTTATATCCTGACAAGTTAGATTCTTATTGTTTCATTCTTTTCTTAAATATTTTTTATTTACTGTCATATTTTTAAATTATGAAGATTTTGTCTGTTTATTCTGAACTTTTATTGTGCCTTATTTATTTTTTTGGCTCCAAGAAAAGTTTGGTAGGTTGAATTTCTGAGTTTAATGGATGGTCCCTAAAGCTTTTATCTTATGTAAGATATTTATTAAGTTATGTAATAAATAACCTATTATCCTTTTAGAGGTTTTCATTATTAAGTGTTATATTTTGTCAAAACAAACATTATACTTGTATCAGTAGCATTTAATTTTTTTAATATTAATGGCTAAACCTAGGTGATAGTGACCTTTGTGTTAAAATATCCTGTTGATAATGAGATTGACATTATTACTGAAGGTTTTGCAAAATGGATTCCCTAAACCACCCACAGTTGTGTCTTTTTGTAGTATGAGGTAGTTTTTTTTACTATGGCTTAGATGTTCTCTTACATTTTATAGTGTTTCAAATCTAAACTGAAAATTTTCTATAGAAATTGTATCTTTTTTAAAAGTAAGGTTTGTAATTTATTTTTGGTTAAGATTCTTCAGTGTATGTTGAGACTTGTATGTTGTCCCTTACTTGTACCTCCTGCAGTACTTTTATTTTATTTTATTTATTTCTTTTAAAGATTTTATTAACTTATTTGAGAGAGAGAGTGAGTGAGAGAGCACAATCTGGGGGAAGGGCGGAGGGAGAGGGAGGAGCAGACCCCTCGCTGAACGGGGAGCCCGATGTGAGGCTTGATTCCCAGGACACTGGGATCATGACCTGAGCTGAAGGCAGATGCTTAACCAATTGAGCTCCCCATGTGCCCTTCCTTCAGTACTTTTAAAAGTGGCTTCTAATCTCTGTGCTTGCACTCTGAGTGTAGTTGTGTCATGTCTGCAAGAAGATGGTAGGGAAAAGTTCTGAAATGTAGGAATTGGAGCGATTATAGGGAAGAATAAATTATAACATCTACTGAAGTGGAAGGATCATACACATAGTCACTTGTTTAGAACAGGGATATGAAATTAATAAAAGCCTAGCCCTTGGTGTTCTCTGGGAGTATTCTACACCTGTTTCAGCTGTTTTTATTGCCTTGTAGCAGAAATCTACTCCAGGTCAAGTGGTACATTCAGAGAAGCCCCAGGGATTTGGAAACCACTGATAGAACACTTTAGCAGGAGCTGAGAATAGGGTTCCCATGTAAATTAAATGGAGGCTCAGTACATATTAGTCTATTGCCTTAGGTAGTTCATGGATATGAGAACAGGTATTCTAACTTTTGTTAAGTTTAAGTCTTTGGCCTTAAATGTATGTGAATGAAGGCTCACGTCAATTGCAATTTTCTCAGAGTTCTTCTCAAATTTCATTGGTAGCTGGGCCTACTCCCCTGGGGTGATAGCAAGGATAGAGAACAAACCCAGATATTGAGTCCTGGGTTCAATGAATTCTTAAAAACATCTGAAGTGTGGATGTTCCTTTTCTCAGTCCTAGTTTCTAGGGGCCATCCCCAATAAATTTGGAAGTAGACTTCAAATGATATAAACTGGATATAGATTACGGGATCATTACTTAGCATTGAGTCAAAGTTTGCTAGAGATAAGAACGGTCAGCCATGCTCAAATATGTTTTGCATATCATCAGACTTAAGTCACCTGCCTTGTACCTAAGTCCCATCCATTTTTCCCAGGTGCATTCTTATTCTGTGAATAAGAACTGGCAAAGTTCTGTAAAGACCTTCCACACAACTTCCTCCAAGGTGGTGATATCTTAATTATTGTTTAATCTCACATGCATTCGATACTGACACTATAATTTGAAGACCTACCACCAAGGAAGTTGGAAAGAGAACATTTACAGGTACAACTTTGACTTGGGTAGTTATCTTCAACTAGTCAGAATTATTGGTTTTTTTGATTGCATCGACTCCTGTGATTAAAAGAATGTAAATTATTCCAAACTTATACTTACATCTCTTGTTTGGTCTCCTTTCCTTGGCAAGATCTATCTTTGGCTCTTTCTACTTAATTTACTAATTCACTGCCTATTTCAGTTAGCTAACATTAATGCTTTGCCATTCTCCTATTCAGTAGGTACGCTCATTGAGCAGTATTGAACTCTTCCCAAACTTCCACTACTAGTATCCTTATACAGATGATCCCCAACTTATAATGATTCAGCTTGTTTTTCAACTTGAAAATATCGTGACAGTAACATGTATTCAGTAGAAATCATATTTCAATTTTTGAATTTGGATCTTTTCCCAGGCTAGTGATATGTTATACAATTCTCTCTTGTGGTGATGGGCAATGGCAGCAAGCCTCAGCTCCCAACAACCATGCAATCAGCAAAGTAAACAACCGATACACTGACAACCATTCTGTACCCATGCAACCATAATATTTTTCACTTTCAGCGTGGAGTTCAACAAATTACATAAGCTATTCAACATTTTATTATAAAATTGGCTTTATGTGAGATGGTTTTGCCCAACTGAAGCCTAATGTAAGTGTACTGAGCATAGTAAGCTAGGTAGGCTAAGCCATGATGTTTGTAGTTAGGTATCTTAAATGCATGTTCGACTTATAATATTTTCAACTTATTTTTATTTTTATTGGAATGAAACCCCATTGTAAGTGAAGGGAGATCTGTATTCTTTTTACTTGGCCAATTACAAAAATCAAATTTGTCTCCATAGTTCAAAATGGAGTGTGCAAGATGAATGCATATATAGAATTTGGAGAGATATGACATGAAAGATATGTCCAGTTTCCTTTTTTCTCCGTTTTCAATTTGAGCTAGGTTTCTAAAGCATGGGGTCCAGCTTATTAACAGTATAAGCAAATAAAATTGGTTGAATAAGTTTTAGTAGAATTGAAATGGCTGGTTGAAGAGTCTCTCACTTTTCATAATTTGTCTTATACATCTCTAATTTTTTGGCAGTTAGTTAAAACCAGGGGAGACATGCAGATGAATACATGCACGGTTTAGCAAAGGAATATTTGGTTGTCTCCTTTTATTCTTTACCTACCTCTATATAACAGATTCTGGACCAATTGCAGGCTTTAGTCTTCTACAGGGAATTGCCCTGATAAGAGTCAGTGCTGCCAATGTTTGAATTCTTCTGGAGAGGGAAAAAATGTCAAAATCCATTTTTATTTTCCACTATGCCTTTTATTTTTAATATAAAATCAAAATAATGTTAGTTCCTCCAGGGAGAGAGTGGCAGGAAATTGATAACATATCCTGTGAACAGTGCTGAAAAGAAGAAGAAATATATTCTCTTTGACTATTCAAAATCTAATTGTTAGGAGTTTAAATCAGTAAGTTCTAATGAATATTAGAATTTTTTTAAAATCCTTTGGATGGTGAAGCTACACATTTGTGCTATTCCCCATACCATTTGTTGTAAAATATCTACCTAAGAAAGCAACGTGAAGAAACATGTTTTCTTTTTTTGTATACTAATACAATTATAAGCATAAATCATTTAAGTAATTTTAATGGTTTTAAGTCCTTAATTTTGACACATAATAATGCTACAAATCCTTAATGTATTGATTATTTTCTTGGATAAGATTGATCTTTACTAAGACTATCTTTACTAAGATCTTTACTAGAATGAAAATGAAATAAGAAGGAAACCTATTGATAAAACTAATTATGTGTATAATCAGATCTTGGAAGCTTTACATAAAACAATTTCCTTAAAAATGTAACTTTTATTATAAAAAAGGGGCTGGATGGGTTTGGTTCTCTTACATTTCTCATAAGCTTAACTGCACATTTATAATAGTCCTATTTTTTTAATATATATGATCATGGTAAATTTAAACAACATTGATGGCATTACCACATTATGTGAATGTTATATCATTATGGATGGATTAAATACAGTGCTAGTTTCAAATCCCACTGGCAGCATAGTGCTTCCTTGAGATAAAAGGTATTTCATCTCTTGCTGTTTATGGAAGCATCTCAAAATTTAGTGGTTTAACAATTAACCTCTTAGTCTACTCACAGTTGAATCTACTGGCTTATTCTGGTCTAAGAGGACTCAGCTGATAACTACTGAACTGGCCCATACAACTATCAACTGGTGGGTCAGCTTGTGTCTGGGTGATCAGGGATGCTTTAATTCGGATGTATGGCTTTTTCAGGCTGTTGTACAGGGTCAGAGAGGCACCTGAGTTTCTCATAATCCAGGCACCTGAGTTCTCTTATAATCCAGCAAGCTAGCCTGGATTTCTTCAGATAAGGACCATGTGGTTACAAACCTGCAAGAGAAACATCCCCGATGTACAGCCCTTGTTAAGCCTTTGTTTGTGTCACATTGGTCAGTAAAGTGGGTTGGCCAAAGAAAGTTACATGGCCATTCCAGGTTCAACAGCTGGAGCAATATGCTATTTATTAGCATATTTATTTGTGCTATTTATAGAAAGGAAGGCGTTTATGGGCATTTGGTAATCAAACATACCCGTCGCCTGGCTGAAATTTATTCACGTTTCTCTGAAATGGAAAATAGTTTCACTCTTATCCCTGGGACCCAAAATGCCTCCTGCAGTTCTGCCCTTAGAATTGAAGTTCAGAATTTTTTGCTTTAAAATCATGTCTAAAAGGCTGTTTGGGATGTATTTCTTTTGAACTAAAGAGACCAGTTACTGGCACCTTTATTCCCACAGACATAATGTATAGAAGATGTGCTAGACACATACATTAGACACCTACTCCACCTTCCAAGCTAGACCATGTGGTAGTTTTGCAAGCTGTTCTACTACAAAATCATATGGGCCACCCTTTTGTCAGCTTGCTGTACATTTTCCTCGTTGATTTTTTTCCCTAGCTCCCATGAACAAGTTATTCACTATTTTCCCAGCCTAGCTTGTTTCTTCACTGCTTTTTCCAGTCATCACCATTGCCCATTCCCAAGATCAATGACACTTATAAGTACAAGATCTCTATAAATTATCTATTGCTGTATAACAAACTATTCCAAAAATGTCAGTGGCCTAAACCAGTAATCATGCATTTGGCTCCTAATTCTGTGGGTTGGCAGAGAAGTCTTTCCTGACGGGGTGAGACTAGCTGTTTTCTGCTGGTCTAGCTTATGCGTCCTCTGGCAGGTGGCAAGTCAGCTAAGAAATGAATGATCTGTGGTTGACTAGCTCACATGACTGGTACTTGGAAGACTCTTGGGTAATTGGAGGGAGCTAAGTCTTGTGTCTCCTGTTATCCAGGAGAGAGTGTGAGCTTCTTTCACATGGTAGTTGAAAGGTTAAAAACACTGTAAAAGAGGATAAAACTCAAAAGATCAAGCTCTTGCCAAGTCTCTGCTTTTATCCTGTTTGCTAATGTCCCTTTGACCAAAGAAATTCACATAACCATCACAGACTTAAACATTGAAGAAAGACTCCACTTATTGATAAGAGTGAAGGGTTTGTGGTCACTTTTGCAATCTATCATAGAAGGTTAAATAAATAGTGCAGTATCTCTTGTTTGTATTAACATGAATATTTTTCCCCCTGTAAAAAGACCAAATAACTGTAAAGAAGGAAGGAAGTTTTCTTTCACATATGCACCATATATTTAACTCTCTGGCCTTCTAATTCTTTGATCTTTTCATCCATAAAAAAAAGTACCTCCCACACTCCATGCTCTGTGTTCTCATTCTTTAGTGTTTATCATTGCTGATTATCACAATTCTCCAGAAAATCAGATTCATGATCCTCTGCTATGAATTATGATTTATGTACTCCCAACTTAAGCCCTTTAATTCACCTACTTAAATCAATTTGACCTCATCTTGAACTCCAGTCCATTAACTCCATCACATTCTCTATTCATCCTTTCCTGATTACCCAGCTTAAATTCTGTGATATATTAATATAATTACTATCTCTCAGGTAACCTCAATCATCCGTCTTTTACCTGAGCAAACCCCAAACCTGGATAAATCCATTTTTCTATAAACTTTTAGTAACTACCTTGGTGCATTTGAATGGGACTAAAACACACATGTACACCCAATTATATGCACTTGTCTCACTTTAAATTTATGAACACGAATTTCATGTGTACCCTTAGGATTGCCTGACAAGACTGTTCCATTTCCTGGCCAATTCACTTAGCCACTAAGTAAGAGAACTCACATCTCTTCACTTCCTCACATACTCTACATTAGCATTATTATCTTACTGAGAATATAGAAACAATTCTGATATTACTATAGTCAAATGTACCAATCCATGGGAATCTGCAGGCACATCCATTCTTATTCTTCTGTTACAATGGGTGCATTGCCCTTGCTTACATCTAAAGTCAGTTTCTCTGTTGATACTCCAGATCCCATACAATCAGGCCCGATCCAGGTCTTTGCATTAGTAATCTATCCCTCTGCCATGACATATTTGAATTTTTATTGGATCGTTTCTATCATGACTTAACTTGATCTACTAACCCAACTTAACTGAATTCACCATTTGCATTATTTTATCTGTATTTAAAGAAAATATTTTAAGGAATATCTCTGTCTCTATAACATACATGCATATATGTAGTCACTACTTCCATCGACTGTTCTCCCTTCACCTCTGCAATTACACATTCATCAAGGTCAAACTGAAACTGCTGTTAATCTTGCCATTTTTAAAATATCTGCAGTAAATCGGATATCACTCAACAATATTTCAATAAGCTGATAGATGTGTCCCTTATTAAGTACTTTCTTCACTTGAGTCATGGAAGCCTTTTGATTTTCCATCACATTTGTTGACTACTCCTATTCTTTTCATATCTAAATGCCAGATTTTGTCTTTGATTCAGAAATGTTAATGTTTTCAACAATCTTCAGAATTTCTCTTAATTCCCTATACCCACTACCTTCCAAATGATTTCAAATTCTGATGGGTTTATGTTAGTTCTATTTACTGGTTCCTCCTGAAATTATATAGCAAACCACCATTTCTCCTGAAGTTTACTATTGGATATAACTTTCCAAATATAACATTTGTACTTCAGTGTCAATTAAATATCATCTTTCACAGGTCTAAAAATACTCAAATTCAACATTCCCCTATGACTGCCAGTCTTTTGTATACTAGTATGACTTCAGAAATCACCCAGTTGAAAGAGGTAGGGGGAGAAGATCCCTTAGTCACCCTCATAGTCTTAGTTTCTCTCCACTCCACAGGTTGGGCTGACTTCCAAAATTTACACATCAATAAACAAAATGAAAGAAACCATAAGGTGATTCTTTGAAAAGATAAATAAGATTGATAAACCTTCAGCCATGTTAACTAAGATAAAAACAAAGGGTACAAAATTTTAATATTTTAATAAAAGAAATGAAAAGAGGCATCGCTATAGATCCCTAGGACATCGATAGGATAATAGAGTACTATGAATAATTCTAAGTCCACAAATTTGATAACTCAGATACAGTGGACAAATTCCTTGAAAGACTTAATCTGCCAACACATAAGTAGAAACAAATTACCTGAATAGGCCTATATCAAAGAAATTGAATCAATAACTTTCCAGAAGAGAAAGCACCAGGCCCAGATATTAGCAAATCAAATCCAACAATATATGAAAAACAGTCTATGTCTTACCAAATGGGATTTATCCCGAGGATGTAAGGCCAGTTCAACATTTACAAAGCAATGAATAATAATCTAATGATGGGTATAGAACTTTATATTTGCCTAAACTTATAGAATGTACAACACCAAGAGTGAACTCTAATGTAAACTGTGACTATCAGGTGATTATGACATTTCAGTATAAGTTCATCAATTATAATAAATGCACCATTCTGGTGGAGGATACTGATAATAGGGAAGTTTATGAATGTATAGAGGCAGAGTGTTTATGGGAGCTCTCTGTACTTTCCTCTCAATTTTGGCTTCAACCTAAAATTTCTCTTAAAGTTTTAGAAAAAATTCCAAAAGTCCAGTGTCATGTGGGTGTCGGGTGGATCTCATCCATGCTGACTTTCCCAGGCATTTCATGGTACTTTTTTGCTTGTTTAGCTTGCTCCCGTAACATTCACTCACCTGGACCCTTCTTGCATAAGCAATCAGCTGCATGCAGAGGTAATCCGTCAGTTATTTGCTTCAGCTTTACTACACATCTCACTTTATATTCTAGGGATTCTCTTCCATTCCACCTAAACGTGCACAGGAGCTACTCAGTCGTGTGTGTGTGTGTGTGTGTGTGTGTGTGTGTGTGTGTTTGCATATATGTGCCAATTTTTAACACCTCATGCTATAACCTGTAACCAGTGGGGATTAATCTTTATAATGTTCTTCTAAACCTTGCTGGGTAATTCTGAAGTATACTTTATATTGCTCTTTAGAGGTTCCTAGAGGGATTATGCCTCAGTTGTCTATCGGGTAACAAAATGACTCATCCTTGCACTGGCTTTCTCTCCTTCTTGAGACTATTACACCTTTCTTGGCCTTTCCTTCTACTCCACCTACATAGAAACCATTTATTAGGTTCTTCTTTCAGGGCAACCCTGACTAAAACAATTAGTAATAACAGTAATGTTTTGCTTCCATGAGTGATGCTATTTCAAAATATTCTAATTATGCTCACATTGCCAGGGTTGAGTGGAATGGTGATAAATCTTGGCATGAAATAGCATTATAACTAAGATTTTGTAAGAGGTTTATTGGAATTGGTGCAGCTAAAAGATGAAACATTGGTTTATACAATACGCTTCATTAATATAAGAGCAATGATAATATTAGAGGCTGTGCAATTAGCTGACCTTCATTAATGTTTTTAGAAGCCCAGGAAAAAATTGAAATTAGCCAGCTATCAATCCTTCTAATGGAATAGAGAAGCCATTGATGAAAACCAGGCCCAGGATTGAAATATAAATATTCTTGGGAGCACCATCACCTGGTTACCCCATACCCTTCCCCCTCCCTTCTGTAACCCTCAGTTTGGTTCTCGGAGTCCAGAGTCTCTCATGGTTTGTCTTCCTCTCTGATTTCTTCCCCTTCAGTGTTCCCTCCCTTCCCCTCTGGTCCTCTGTGTTATTGCTTATGTTCCACATATGAGTTGAAACCATATGATAATTGTCTTTCTCTACTTATTTCACTCATTTTACTATATGCTAGCTAATTGAACATAATAAAAAAATAAAATAAACTTTAAAAAAGGCTTCACGGAATTTTAGATTTGAGAATGGGATTGGAAAACAGATTATTAGAAATACGGATCATTACTGGCTGCTTTTAACTAAAGTAGAAAGACATGAGCTCAGACAAGAATTGGTTTATTTACAAACTAATAGGACAGAAAATAGAGCATGTCAAGATATTTGAAGCCTCAAAAATAATTTTCAGAACCTAAATAGGAAAGAAGTGGCTTTGTGTAATAATAATAAAAAAATGACAAAGAATCTTAAGAAATCTGACGAAAAGGATGGGTAAGGCCTAATTCTTTCAGACTTCAAGTAGTAGAGATGCCATGTTATTTTTTATTATATTCTTCCAGTTTTATTGATGAATAATTGACAAACATCAGTGTATAAGTTTAAGGTGTACAGCGTGATGGCGTGATTTACATATATTTTGAAATGATTGGCACAACGGGTTCAGCTGACATCCATTTTCCTGTATAGACATAATAAAAAGAAAAGAATAAAAGGAGGGAATAAACTTTTGATGAGAATTCCAGATTTACTCTTAGCAACTTTCCTCTGTCTCATATAGCAGTGTTAACTGTGTCATCCTGTTGTACGTTACATCCCTGGTACACACTTAGAACTGGAAGTTTGTACCTTCGGACCACCAATGGCATTTTGAACTGATATTTTAAAAGCTTTTGAATGGTAGAGTCACATTTATATTCAGTGCTGCCACAAAAGATAAGTTTAAGATTGTAGTATTATGATTCCAACCTTTTGGCTTGAAGATTGGTGTCATTAGTCAAGCGGGCCAGGGTGCTGTGTTTTAGTCCATCAGGCTGCTGTAACAAAATGCCACAGACTGGGTGGCTTGTAAACCAATTTCTTTCTCATAGTTTTGTAGGTTAGGAAGTCTAACATAAAGGCACATACAGGTTCATGTCTACTGTCCACTTCTTTGCTCTTAGTTGCCTTTTCTCAGTGCCCTCTTATGATGACTAATCACTTTCTCTCCGGGGTCCTTTCTTATAAGGGCACTGATCCCATTCATGAGTGTTTTACTCTCATGACCTAATCACTTCCCAAAGGTCATACCCCCAAACACCATTACACTTGGGATTAGGTTTCAACCTATATATTTGGGGGGATGATGGAATGCAGTTGATAGCAGGGGGAATCAAAAGAACAAAAATGAATTGAGACCTATGACTAAGAAATAACTGTAGTTATAGGTTCATGGAACTAACTACAATGAAATTGACTAGGAGTCGTGTTTTATGGGAATCATGCTGCCCAAACTCAAAAGGCAGGATTAAAAAAAGCTTGAACTGTATGGAATTTAAAACATCCCTTTAATCCCCAAACACCTAAGGATAAAACTCAAGATGTATTTCTTAGAAGAAAAGTACATTTCCAGTGATGTTTCTTAATTTAAAAATTCATTATTAGATTTACTATTAATAATACAAAGTATAGTTGTTTGTATGGCATTGATCTTATCGATTTTTCAATTTGATACCAACCTCCTCCTATTGTAGTTAATTCTATAACATTTTAAACTACTTACATTATCTGCTTTCTTGCTTTTATTCTTGGATTTTAAAATACTCAATGCATTTAACACAAACATTTTTAGGAGTTTCTAAAAATTTATTCTCTTTAACGTACTGGTTGATCTTATTTCACATTTTTTTTTTTAATTTCTTTATTTGACAGAGATAGAGACAGCCAGCGAGAGAGGGAACACAAGCAGGGGGAGTGGGAGAGGAAGAAACAGGCTCATAGAGGAAGAGCCTGATGTGGGGCTCGATCCCATAACGCCGGGATCATGCCCTGAGCCGAAGGCAGACGCTTAACCGCTGTGCCACCCAGGCGCCCCTTATTTCACATTTATTAACCATTTTTTTGTTGTTGCTTAAAACTTTTAGTTTTCTCTTTCATAATATTGTAATCTGATAGTTTAACTTCTGTATCATTTACCTTGATTTTTAAGTTCATAAAATCTTTCACATGACTAGGCTTTTATTGACTACATGAGAGTGCATAATGTCTCTGTAAGAGATTTCTACTGATGGAACTTAAAGCAGCTTTTTTGATAATACCATTCAGTTCTTGTATATAATTATTGATTACTTAAATTATGTGACAAAGACCAAATGGTGATGTATCTGTCAATTCTTGCTTATTTACCTTAGAGCTTGCTTGTTTAGCTACTATAGAGTTTACCAAAAAATGGTTATGACTAGAAATAGTCTGGCTCTGAAGAGTCTGTTTTTAACCTTTGGACAAGATACTGTTTTGGGAAGTATTAGTATTGTTACCTGTATGTCTATTTTAATTAATATTATTACCTTAGTCTTTGCAAGGAGTAAATTTATAAATATCTAGTTTTAAAATTCATTTTTTTTAATTCAGTGGCTTATATACTAAAAAAAATACAGTTAGTCTTTACTCTGCATAGAACCTTGTTAACTGGAATTTGAGCATATCTAGAGGATACAGTTCCAATATGCCCAAGTTCTCGTTAATGCGGTTCTGCAAAAGATAGGCACAGCCTGCAGTGGAATCTTGCATTTCCTGTCAAACACTGAACACATAAATCATTTGGCAGGGAAGATAGTCGAATATATTTTATTTTTATATTTTTAATTATTTTAAGTAATTCCTCTCCTCTTTCTCTGCTCATTTATGCTTTCTTTTTTCCTACCAATTTCGTTAATGGGTAACTAAATAAGACTATACGTAACTTGCAAAATTCATAGGTTTTTCATTGGCTTGAAAGATACTTGTGATATTTCTAATTCTAGAGGTTCTGATTACATTAATAGTCACTTTTGGGGTTGCATATATCTATATTTAACTCAAAATATTTTGAACAATTTCTACTTCCCTCAAATCCCATGAAAGATTTTATCATATTTCACCTCACACTATTTACCTTTCCTTCTAAAATTCTGTCACTGGCCTTATCTGGGATGATTAATTTCAGTTAGCTTTTCTAATATTCCCTGGAGAGTAAAGCTGCTGCACTTATTCAGATACTGAGCAATTATGTGCTTATTTAGAAATGGAAAGATGATGATTATTTGACACATTAACCTAAGAGTAAACAAACAACAAATAAACATTCAGGTTTTATTAGTTCCCAAATCATGCTGAAGCAAAGGTCTGTGAAAAATTTAAATCTGACTGCTCATTATATAAGAGAAACTGATGAAATATGTATTTACCTGTTTGGAATGCAAACATCCAACTTATAAACCTGGAAAATTTATAAGCTATATTGTAAAGAATTACACGAATAATACATGATTATTATTGAAATGTTACTCTATGCATTTTAAACCTCTATCATGTACATTTACTTCTTTATTTATTTTTTATTATTTTTAAAAAGATTTTATTATTTATTTGTCAGAGAAAGAGGGGGGGAGTGTGCTCACAAGCAGGGGGAGCAGCAGGCAGAGGGAGAAGCAGGCTCCCTGCTGAGCAAGGAGCCTGATGTGGGACTCATTCTTAGGACCCTGGGATCATGACCTGAGCTGAAGACAGACGCTTAACTGACTGAGCCACCCAGGTGTCCCTACATCTAGTTTTTTAACAATTTCCCTCCCCCTTTTAAAAATCATAACCAAGAGTACTTTTTAATTTTAATTTTTTAATTTTTAAAAAATATTTGCTTATTTATTTGAGAGAGTGTGTGTGTGTGGAGGGAGAGGCAGAGAGAGAGGGAGAGAGAGAGTCCTCAAGCAGACTCCATGGTGAATGTGGACCTTGATGGGGGGCTCTGTCTCAGGACCATGAGATCATGACTTGAGCCCATATCAAGAGTCAGACGTTCAATCAACTGAGCCACCAAGGGACATATTTCTTTATTTATAATTGAAGTATAATGACATTATTAGTTTCAGGTATAATCTAGAATATTTTTAAGCTTAGCTTTTTATATGTATGTATAACTTATGTACTTTTCTTTCAATTTTTACGCGCTTCAATTTCCTGGATCTCCCCCTGATGGTAATGCAGCAAAAAGGCAAGGCAAATCAGTTTTTTCTGCAATTTGAGATCTTGGTATCTTGGCATCTTGTCACCTATTTCTCAGTAAAGGAATTATGCTAACTATACATTTCATCAACACTAACATTAGAAAACATTTTCTGCAAGCACGATTTTGGGTAAGGAGCTACCACTACCTGTGTCTACAAGCCTGAATTTATCTTAAAGTTTTCTACTGTAATGTAAAAAAATTAAAAATAAAAGGGTATAGTATGTAAGAACAAAAAAGGAACCAAAAAGTCCATTATTTCCTCCATAGATGTTGAAGAAAATCAGAAAATTGGAAGGAAAGAAATTTTCCTCATTTCAGATAGAGTAAAAGAGTACTTTTCCTTACATGAAATAAGGAGTAGAAAAAAAAAAACCAGGTATGGACTACCTCTGAATTCTTGAGAGTCAAGAATAATTCAGTTTGAGTGTGCTATGTGTGAGAGTTGAGTTATGCCTCCCTGGGGAACTTGTAAAATTATTTGTGGACTGCAGTAGAGTGCCCTGCATCTTCTAATAGGATCCCATGGGCTGGCCCTGTGTCTCTCCTCAAAAGAAATTCCATCTCTAGAGAATTAAATCCTACATAGACTTACAGTTCTATAGGAGTTAGGATGTTTCCATGGCTGATTCTCAGTATGTTTTCCTCTTGCACCCTGAGTAAAGATTGACATGCAAAAACGAGGATGCATCTTCGCAACTAGCCTGACCAGCCTCTGCCCATGCAAACTTGAGTTGCACATCATTGAAATAATCTGCATTTCCTCTCCACTATCCCCTTATATTGAAATTAGGAGGAATGTCTAAAGGGAGGAATGACTATGTCCTGATGTTGAAACTGCGAACTATACTCCAGCAAATCACATACTCTGTCATCACATTTTTCACCGGACAGATCAGTTTCAAACTCAGGTTCAGTTGCTTACTGCTCAAAAAATCGGTACTCAAGAGACAAGTGGTAGCAGGAAGGGGTTGCTTTATTCAGGAAGCTGGCAACCTGGGAAGATAGTGGACTGATGTCTCAAAGACCATCTTTCTTCTCAGGGGGAGGCTGAAGGGCTTTTAAAGGGAAGGTGTGAGAAAAGAGAGGGGTCTACATAGAAGAGAAGCAGGTGGCCAGGTAGTTAGTCATATGTAACGTGACCCTGAACAGACTTGCTGGCATCAGTAGCCCTGTTTTTGGATGTAGTCAGGACTTACCTTCTGGGAAAATTTAGTTCTTCACTTCTCAAGGCCAGTGGTCTACAAATCTCAAGGAAAGTGGGTGATTCAGCTACAGATCAAGGGACTTAGGTCAGCAAACAAGGAGTGCATAAGCTTGAAGCATGTTAACCCGTAAGCCTGGTCAGAGAGCGGTTACAAATGAGTCTCCTTCATTACATAGTCTGTTCACAACAGGATCCCGCCGGCTGATGAGGAAACTCCTTGAGCGGAGGGAATATCATACCTCTATAATATTTTACCATGAGACTCAAAGTACCTCCAAGGTATAATAAAAAAAAATCTCTAAAACCTGTGGTGAAACTAAAAATTGCAAGACTGAAAAAATAGTCCGTAAGCAGAGCACCCTTGACTTGAGCACATAGATGTTCCCCAATGTCAGGAAACTTCACAAGAGAATGACCGAAATCCTGCTCAAAATTCCAGTAATAGCTTACTTACTCTTACCTTGGCTTGAGATCTTAAAAGATGTTCTGTTAAATGTATGCTCTAAAGAGGTTTGTGGGTCTAAACATATATAAACTGAAAGAAAAGGAAAAGAAAGAAAAAGCAGCTGACCGCTTAAAAGAATAAAACAAGTATTTGATAAATACTTGAGTATTAATGATGCCATGGGGACTTCTGAAGCAATAGTGTCTGCTTTTTGTTCTGATTTACTAAGATGCTAGAGCCGTAAACAACCACCTGTATCAATTTCCTGACACAGAAGTTACCTTCCTTGTTAGTTAAGTATTTCACCTATTGTTAACATAATAAGAGAACTTCTGAGATCTATCCATGGCTTTCGAGAACCTCTTTTGAAACTCAGAGGGACAATGTGGAAACTTCAAAGGTACAAGAAATGGACAAGGCCACCCAAAAATTTTTGTGATTAAAATTTAGGGGTCCAGGGGCTAAAGCCTTTCATAGCTCTGCAGAGACAGCGTTTACATTGTCAGAAGACATGTAGAAAGGTACCCCCAAATGTAGTTGCTTAAAATACACAGATTTGCTCACGATTCTGCACTATGAGCTAGGTTCAGGTTAGGAGATATTCTGCTGGTCTCAACTTGAGTCACCACGTGGTTGTGTCACCGGGAAAGGTGAGTAGTGCTCATAGTCCAAGATAACATGTTGGCACGTCTGCTCCTTCAACCGGAAATCTTGGGTGCTTCCAGGTCACCTCCTCCTGTCTTGTCCCCCCAAGGGAAGCCAGCACTCTTCAGAGGTAAATCATAGGTCCAAGAAGCTGAAAACCAACTGCCAGGACTCTTAAAATCCAGGCCCAGATCCATCACAATGTTGCTTGCATTCTGGACAAACTCATTACTAGGTCAGCCAAGATTCAAGGGAAAGGGCAAGAAACTATTTCTCTGTGGGAGAAGAGGTTATGAGTTCACAGTATGCCTTCTGTCCCTAGCTCCTCCCACTTCTCTGTGTTCTTGACAATATTCTGTGTAAAGAATTACTAATTGAAAAACGGTTTCATTTTGTGAGTGTCTCCTCCAGAATCAAATTCAGTGCTCCAGCATTTTATGGCTTCTGCCCCCCTGAACAGACTGTTCCTTCTCTGGCAGGCGTATTCTACCGGCCCTGCCTGAGACCCTAGCAACTCGTGCCAGATTTGTAAAGTGTCCTCCTTAACTTGCTTACTTAGAAAGGCTGAAGCATCTTGGAGTTGAGTCATTTCATCATTTTGTTTGCATAGCACTTTGATGGCTTTAAAGAATAATGTCTTGGTCCCTCTGGGCCAATACTATACCATAAACTGGGTGGCCTATAAAAAATAGAAATTTGTATCTATCAGTTCCGATGGTGGGAAAATCCCAAGGTCAAGGTGCTGACAAATTCAGTGTCTGGTGAGGGGTCTTCTCTCTGGTTCATGGATGGTCTTGCTGGGTCCTCAAATGCAGGAAGGAACAGGGGAGCTCTCTGGAGCCTCTTTTATAGGGGTTCTACCATGACCTAATTATCTCCCCAAAGTCCCACCTCTTAATGCCATCACATTGGGGAATTAGGTTTCAGCACATGAATTTTGGGGCAACAAAAACATTCCATCTATAGCAAATAATGTTTTGGTTTATATAGTGATTTGTGGGTTTTTTTGTTTGTTTTTCTGGTTTGTGTTTTGTTTTTAGTAAAAATAGAGGGTTTTCACATCCGTGTATATCATAACCAGAAATAGAACACAAATTGAGCTCTGTTCCATATGTGTATATGTGTCTGTGTATCTGTTCAATTCTAGACATTCTTCTTGTTTCTTTCTAAATCTTCCTGGTGTGTTTTATTTACCTTTTATTTTTCCCTCATCTTTATCTTATTTAATTTTTGTTTAACTTCTGTATCTGATTCTGCAGGTTTTTATGTCACCCACATTGGCTTGCTTTCTCAGAGTTTTTCAGGGGTACGTAGTTGAATTCCTATTTCTTGGAACTTCATGACTTTTATTTGAGGATACTTTTACAGTTTCATCTGTGAGGATTTGCACATGGTTCTGCCAGGGGTCTGGTGGCATTACACCCCAAAATCAAGGAGAGGAGTTGAAAATAGGACTTCTAAGAACAGCCTTCTTAGTTTGTTTTCTTTCTTTGTTGATTTTTTTTTTTTCTTTCTGGTTTGTTTTTGCCTTTTATTCCACTAGTTACCCATTAAGGTTGTTTTTCTCTCTATGAAATTACTTTATTCAGCCTTTTAACTTGCACTGCATCCATGTGCCCCCTGACCTCCAGTAATTAAGCTATATTATTGTTATTATTTTTACTTTGCTTTTCTGATAGCTGATCAGTTCTTTCATTCTATCACAAGCCTTATGCATTCTTAAAAATAATGTTCCTTTAGAACATTCAATCCAGTATTTTTAGGTATAGATGGTTCCCTGCAAATCTTATCTGGTACATTATGAAAAATGGGCAAAATTTCTCAGTTTTGCCAACATACAAAACTGCTAAATGTCTCGTAAATGAAGTAAGAAATATCATTCTGCATTAAAAAGTATAGATCTGCAATCACTGTAAAATAGCATTCTTACTCATTATTGTGTTCAAGACACTCTTTTTCAGTTTATGTTATCACAGTAAATGACACCTCTGCTTAAATATATTTCAGTGTACTCAATCATATCTTGATGCACACACGTCCAGTTATGGGATCCTGTTCTTTCCATGACTATAGACGGCAACATACATTTTTGATCGTTCCATGCTTTTCATAGACTCGTTTTCACATCTCCTCTATATTTTACTATAATAAACATGTCTTAGACATATTTATGTGATTTCATAAATTTATCTTGATGCTGTATAAACTAGGAAACACTTTGACATTCCTTTCAGTCATGCTCTGTGCTTCCTATCTCCATAGGTAATACGATCTAAAGCAAAACCTCCAGTTACTTTTGGATATGAAAAAAACATGTAATCCAGTTCAATTTAAATCTTTTATCTCTTATTCAGTTTCAGCTTTATGTCTCTACTCCAGGTTAGATTGGGCTCATGATCCAGCATTGATGTCACCTGATGCTACTACATGAATGGCAAATATATCTGTCCGACTTAATTGACCCCAAACTCAGTCCTTGATAGCCCTCTCCCCAAATCACGTACTTGTACTCACATTTGATCCATTCACACATCTACACACGTCACCCTCTCAGCTGATAATTTCATTTCCGATTGAGGAAGTTCAAACTCTAGAGCCAGAACTATCCTTTCCCACCCTGACACAGTTTTCTCCCTCTCACTCCACCTCTAATCTAAATCAGAAAATCATAACAATCCTATCTTCAAAATATAATCAGAAATTTACTGCTCCTCATCACCTGCTCTATGGTCCAAGCGACTGTCATTATGTTTCAAGGGTGGCTTCAAACTATTCTCGTCATGGTATCCAGAATTCTCCTTTTTAAGCAAGAGACAGGGTATGCTGATATGTCTCCCCTCCCCATCTTTGTCACCAACATCGTAGTGGCTTTTCAGTGTTATAGCCAATGCTCTATGAGACTTTACAATACCTTGTGCCTGCTACCTCTCCGGTATTCTCTTCTTCTTCTCTCCCCTTACTTTTCTCCCAGTGGCCTCTTCCCTCTCCGTCATGTATACCAGACACTGTTGCCTTAGGACACAACAGCTGGTCATTCCACTTGGGAATGCTCCTGCCTTGGATCTCTGTTGGCCAATGGAGTAACCTTCATACCTTTGCTCACATCTTATCTTCATAGTCAAGTCTGCCCTATTCTCCCTCTTTAATATTGTTACCTGCTTCTGTCCTCTTTGGAACTTCTAATTCCCTTAACTTGCTCTAATTCTTTTATTGATTTAAGTAAGTCACATGTTTTCTGTCATGAATATATATTCTAGGACTATATCTGCCTTTTGAATTACCTTTGGCCAGGAGTTAATCTTTTTCAGCCAAAACATTCCAAGAGGACTCCTTTGCTTTATTAATGAATTACCTTCTTCAGAAAGATACCCTTTCCTTTGTGAACAGGATATCAATTTTTGTTAACATGACACAAACCATATAGCACAAATGGGGAAGCATATTAAATACAAATTATTGTGAAATTAATTTTATATTTGAAAACTTGGACAACAATCAACTTATAAGCAATCCAAGGGCAATTTTTTTCCCTTTCTTTCATCAAATAAATTGAAGGCCCGTGAAATAGATAAGTCTCTTTTGTCTTTAGGAAGTGAACTGTAAAATGGTAATTTTGATATGGTGGTTTTTCTCACTGTCCTGTCATTTTCCATTTGGTTGGCATTTTGGGGGCTGCTTTAAAAACTTCTCTCGGTATGCAAAACAGGAAGTAATAGTATTTCAGTCACTGTGGCATTTTTGTTTAGAATTTAGCTTTTTTCTCATCATCCATCAAAGACACAAAGAGATATGAAAGCAGAGATTACAAAACCTGCTTTTTCCTAAGGCATTCGTTTTCCCACTCAGAGTTTGTTTTTCAGTTCAGTGGAGTGTTTTACTTTTTAATGGTTCACTTCACTCTTGCTTCAAAGGACACAATTTATCAAAGCAGAAAGAATGTTTTGTTATTTTTCCTATCAACAGTTGATGGAAAGGGGCCAAAGTTTTAGTATTTATAATATTTGATATAATGTGTACTTTGCAGCTTAATAAACTAATTACGTTGGAATCATGTTTTTCAGACTTGTCTATAGTAATTACATTGTGTGCTTCAAAAATGAATAAAACAGAAAAACTTTCTACATAGTAATACAGTGGTAAATGTAGCATTTCTATAATTGGAGGCTTACTTGAGTTTTTAGATTTTATTTATTTATTTGAGTAAGAGAGGGAGCAGGAGCGGGGGGGATGCGGAGGGGTAGAGGGAGAAGGAGAAACAGACTCCCTGCTGAGCAGGGAGCCTGACACCCAGCTGGATCCCAGAACCCTGAGATGATGACCTGAGCCTAGGGCAAACGCTTAACCAACTGAGCTACCCAGGCGCCACTTTGATTTTTAAATTAGAGTGTAGAGAGTATACTGAGAAGAAAGGTGACTGCATTGACTGGGATGAGAATATATTGCTTGAAATAAAGTGTCATAGGTTGAAGTGTGCCCTCTGCCTTCCCTGCCAGAAATGTCTTGAAGTCCTAACCCTCCTTACCTGTGAATGGGAACTTCTTTGACAATAGGGTCTTTGTATATGTAATCAAGTTAAGATGACATCATTAGTATGGTCCCTAAGGCAATATGATTGCTGTTCCCTTATAAGAGAGAAGGCCACGTGAAAACAGACACAGGCACAGAGGCAAAAGGGCCATGTGAACATCTAGACAGAGATTGGAGTTATAGCTGCAAGCTAAAGGATGCCAAGGATTGCCAGTGACACCGGGAGCCAAGGGGTTGGGGGGAAGCCTGAGACAGATTCTCCCCTAGAGGCTTTGGAGGGATCTTGGCCATTTTATACCTTGATCTCAAACATCTAGCCTCTAGAACTTTGAGAGAATATTCAGTCATTTTTAGGCCACCCAGTTTGTAGTACATTGTATGGCAGGCCTAGGAAACTAATAATACAGAAAGGGAAATGGATTTTCTCTTCTCTGTGAGAAAGGGGAGAAGGCGAGGTTTGTCCATCCGTGTCTAGAAATATGAATTAAAGTGACATTTACACTAAATATCACGGTTTGATGTACACCTCATTTAATTTTCCTAATTTAGTGAGCAAGATACCACATCATTTTACAATAAAGTAAATTGATAACCACATCAGAACTAAGAAACTAATAAATGACAGAAAAGATTTGAACACATCTGTCGGATTAAAAATGCTGTCTGTCATCCTACACCAAATCTCTTAAGTTCTTACAGCACAGAGGGTGTGGATGACCAGGGCATTCTATGACATGCCATCACATCATGGCAGAGACGTATTCTTTTCCTCACCTCAAAGACAGTCATTTCTTGACAATTAGTAAATTTTACTTAAATGGTACATACACATTTGGCTCTACAAAAGTTTGAATTCTAAACTAGGATATTTAAAATATAACAAAAAACACTTCTTAAGTAATCTAAAATAAGATAAGTGATTGCTTATGATGGGACTTTTAGCAACTATATAAAGTGCAAGTAGTTCCTTTTACATGATTTATGAATGCATTTGACTGATACTTAAGAAATATATTTAGCCAGACTCAGCAGAACAGCAAATTTTATTTGAATTCTAAAGATCGCTTAAAGGCTGAATCAATTTGGCAAGTAAAAATGCACTGTCTGAGCATCATTAGTGATTAAAAGAACTTTAAAAAGTTGGAAAATAATAGCTTTGGAACATAGGAAGGAAGAAACAGCATAAAGGGGGAAATAATTCATATTGTGTCTCCTTTTCAGTGTTCTAAAGACTTCATAGCATTTTTTGAACAGTGAGAAAATTTGTAAAATTTTTCATACAGATGCTAATATATAAAAAAACCACTTTTGAACTTTGTTATTTGATGCAACAGTCTGTATTTGCATGTGACCTGTATGTTTATAACAATTATGTTTGGTAGATTTGCCTTTTATTTTTTATTTTTTTCACTTTTCACCTATCCAGCTGTATGAGTGTAATCCCACTCATAAAAATCTAACCATCTAGTTTAGGATTAAATTGAGGATGCATTAAGTTTTTTAAAGATTCAGAAATTCTAAAGTTCATGATGCAAAAGAAAGTGGCTAATGAGCTCGGAAGTTTAAAAGAGGAATTACTGAATACATATGATTATATAATAGGAGTTCATAAATGGTAACATAATTTTAGAAAACCCAAACACAAGAATGACCAGAAAACAGGCTATGCACAGTAAAAATAACTTGAGATTAATGGACTTGTAAAATATAGATAACACAGTGCTTTTGACAAAATTTACTTAATAAATTGCTGCTTAATTCTTGAGAAGAATATGCTGTATTCACAGAAGATATACTATGAAAATTCTTATTATTGTTGAGATGATTAATGCCATTTATCTTACAGAGGGAATGTATCTGAAATCTGAAGAGAATGCCATACATGTAAAAACTAAGAAGTCCATAAGTATTCAAGAAAGAGTTCACTAAGGGATTACTTCATTGTTTTAAGTGATCTTGTTACCAAAATTAATATTAACTCCATCCACAGCCAATATGTCAAATAGGATATATTTGCACATATGATTGCAGAATGCCTCTATAATATATTAGTAATTAAGGAGTATTGTGTAGCTAGCTAGATTATAAAGACAGAGATTTTCCAGAGAGGACAGAACACAGAAGGTTGTTTAAATTACAGCTCAATGTACTAGATGTTTACATATAATGAAATATATTATAAAAATTAGAGTAAAAGATGGTAACTAGGACCCAGAGTAAATTCACTGAAGTATACATGTAGTTCTATCACATACTATTCTAAAACGGTTACATTTGTCAAATTATATATATTTGTATACATATACACCTATAAATATATGTCTTACACAAGACACTTCAAAATATTTAATGTGCAATAATGGATACAGTTGGATTAAAGTTGTACTTGTTTCATTTTAATAGAGCTGATAATGCTTAATATTATGTAGAAGAATATAGACTTGAAATACAGATCTTAGCTATACTCCTAGATGTGAATTCACAGAATTCTTATTCATAAATTTGAAAAAAGAAAAGATTAGATGATGAAAGAATAAAATTAAAAATGAATACAGAAAAACCTCAAGAACTGAGTAATGAATTAACAATTAAAATAAATTGATTCCAAATTCATTTGAAAAAAATATCCAATTAACAATGAAAATGAAAATCGTGAAAACAATGATAGTATTTCATATAACAAATTTAAATAATATATTTTGATATGAAGATATGTGTTAACTGAACAACTTTAAGAATAGAAACTGATGGAGCGTCCGGGTGACTCACTCAGTTAAGTGTTTGACTCTTGATTTTGGCTCAGGTCATGATCTCAGGCTCCATGAGATGGAGCCCCATGTAGGGCTCTGTGCTCAGAGGAGAGTCTGCTTGACATTCTCTCTCCCTCTCCCTTTGCCCCTTCCCTTGCTCACACGTGCTCTAGCTAGCTAAATAAATAAAATATTTTTTAAAAAAAGACTAGAAACTGATATGGCTACAAAGATAAGTGCAAACTCAAGCCATAAGAAGAGAAATAGAGTGTCATTGCAGGTGATCAGAACACTCTTTCCATTCTAATTCATATTTACTTTTAATAGATGAAGGCTTTTGTTCACAACGTGTCCATTTTAACAGATACAATATTAAGCTAGCATGCATTCAGGAGGAAAACAAGCAGCATACTGAGGTGTAAATGCAATGACAAAAAGTATGGTCCGTAATGTAGAATGCATTTTCGAATGCTTGAAGGCCTATTACTTGTCATGTAATGGAGGATTGCCTGGCCAAGCTTCAGGGTTCAGAACTAAGACTAATTGGTAGGCTTCTGCTTAACATTGTACTTTATTTTTATGTAGTTTGGAATTGCTCAAAAATGAAATTAGTTGGTTTAAACATTATTTGTGAGCGATTATGGAGGAAATCTGTGTTGCCCTTTGACCAATGTTCTGCTCTTCTCAGAAATACCCCTCCATCACTTTACTCCAGACAAGTGGTACAAATGGGAAATATCGCTTTTCTAAGTACACAAAAGGACCTAATCTCTGCTAGCATTTGCTGACAGAGCCTATCACCATAGTGTGGTCTTGGGGGAAGGGGAGTAAAAGAAACAAACCAATATATAAATTTGTTCTTTGGGAATATTTTTATTGTGAATAAAATATCAAGTCATTCTGTGATGGTAGGATTTAAACGACTCAATTTGACACTTGTTGGTTCTAATATTCCCCCAAGGTATTGAGGAAACAAATATGCAGGTGAAAGAATGAAGTCAGTGATATAAAACAAAGGTGAGAGAGAGAAAACAGGCCCCCTGAAGCCAATGCTTCTTTGAAGTCCAGCTCTTTACCTGCGTATTATATGACTTGGTATTTAAATCTTTTCTTTAACTCCTTTGGTTGCACCTCTAACATTTCCTTTGTTAGCGATTCCTTTGTCACTTAGCTGGTTTGAATTATTTTTCTGTGTTTTTTTCAAAGGGTATTGTCTAAAACACTTGTCCATTAGGGAGGGGCTAGGGTAATTTTTCTCAGTCACAATACTGCAAATGGAAGGGTTCTATGGGAGAAGGAACTAGACATCCAAAGGGTAGTATTACTTTGTAACAAAACTTTTATTCCTATGATTCCATCCATGATTAAATCCCAGCAAGTGTTGCTAAAATATAAAGCCACACTCCTAATTTTTAATGTGGTTATAATTCTTGAGTTAACATTCTTCTGTAAATTTAACAATATTAATATATAATTTGTATAATTTATGTTTTCTTAAAATTATTTTGTCCAAATTTTTGACAATAGAACAATCACAACTTGTAATGAGACAAATTTTTCCTTCCATAACCAATTTGTAATCATTTTGAAATGCTCTATTTTAACATGTGGCAAAAATTCTTTTCTTGACCAAACTTGAGTCAGATTCTGAACCTTGTCATAGGCCCATCTGTGTACCCTCTTATAAAATCCATTTTAGCAAGAATCCCGCAAAGTCACTTTACCCAGAACTTCCCACTCTTGATAACTGATTGTGTTCCTTACCCTTCACCATTGCCGTGGTGATGCCTGATCCCACGGGCTGTCTTTAGCAAAGGATGCTGTTAAATCAGTTTAGCCAAAATCCCCATTATCCCTGCTGTTTTCTCTTGATAATTCCCCATCCACTGACCCCCACCCTCTCCTTAGTTAAAAATTTCCACTTGTCCATGCTGTATACTAGGGTCTTTTTTCCTCTATTTCTGATAGTCCTGAATAAAATCTGTTTTTTTCTGCTTTACTGTGTAGTTCTGATTTTTCCTTTGATACCTGTTTGGCTTTTGGAAATTGTTTTCAACTTCTAATATTTATAAGTATGTGCTCCATAAACACATACACATATGTGCATGTATCTAATTTTAAGAGATACGCGATCAAGAGCACATCTGATTAACGCACGGTGACAACTTTAGGGCTGCAATTGATCTCTGCCCTCTCAAAAATCTCCACGCGTTTCCAAACATCTAAACAGATGACTTGTGGCTACGTAAATTTTGGCAACCAAGCTCAAAATAGTTGAGACCTAATGGCAAGGTCATCCACACCTTTATGTTTTTAAGAAGGTAGAGCCACAGTGAGGAAGGGTCTACTGGAACATAGACCCATGTCAGTGGTGTGTAATTCCTAGCTCTCCCATCCACAGGGGGCTGAGGGAGGAGGGCTCTCCATCTGCTGACCTTCCAGCCCTTGAGATTTGACAATGAGTGAAATATAGGGAAAAGGATTTAATGACTCTTAAAAGAAAAATATCTCCTAAAAAGCATCTATTCTAACCTCATTCCCAGTGCAGAAATTTTCCTTTCACTATACTCTGTGTTCCTCTTCATTATTTTTCCTTCTCCATTAAATCTTTGCTCTGAAATAACATTCTCACAAGATTCCTACGTGATTAAAAAAAAAAAAAAAGAAACTTGGTCCAGAAATTTATGCCATACTCTTCATTATCCATTTAATTGGTTTTTCTTTCATGCCATCTCATCTCTTCAACAGGAATAAATTTACCATACAACTGAAGATGAAAATACAGTCTTTGGCCTCAAGGCATTTATAATCTGCTCTGGACATCTAATCACCTAAAAACACAATTTTTAAAAGTCCTATTGACAAAGTGTGTAGCAATTGATGAATCTGATAATTCTTGATTTAGTCTTTGTCATGATTTGGAAAAATCTTCCAGGAAGGTTGAATATTGGCATGGTCTCAAGAACCAATATCCCCACTAACAAAAATATACTACAATTCAAGTGATGGTGCCATATAAAGAAAACTAAGTTTTCCTCAGATGCTTCCTCCTCTGAGGAGTCTTTAATAAATTATGAGGCAGCATTCCCAAATGTTCCCTGTGTATTACCTTTTTTTTAATAGTATCTGTGCACCAGCTGGCATACCATGTAATTGCCGTTATCTATCTCCCTCATGTATGTAAGATCTGTTGCAGCAAAACGTGTTCATCTTTAGTCACCACTTTGTCTTCAGTGCCTACAACAAAGCCTGAACAGGGAAGGTGCTCAGCAAACATGTTAGAGGAGAGCAACTATTATGCTTTCTTTGAGAAAACAAATCCTAATAATTTGTAATAGCACTGCACTTTCAAATGCTTTGCCTTAAATACACGTGACTGAATTTGGAAAGGGTAGTTTTGAGCCACTATAGAAAGTGTCCAGTATTATCTTTTTATGACAATAACAGTATTTTCACTATTTTGGTAAAATGCGTTTACATTTAGGACTTAAACATTTTACATTCATATGTGGGAGTATTCTCTTTCCACCTAAGAAAATGAAGCCTAATAGTGAAGAGTATGACCGACTAACCTAACTTTTTCAAATGCGTGCCATTTTGTGGTAAATTCCATTATCAGGGTATTGTTGGCTAGGACTACCATAACAACATATCACAAATTGTGTGGTTTACCCAACAGAAAATTTATTTTCTCATAGTTCTGGAAGCTAACTGTCCAAGGTCAAGGTGCTGTCAGGGATGGTTTCTCCTTAGGCTTCTCCCCTAGGCTTTCAGGTGGCCATTTTCTCTAATGGCCTTTTCTTTGTATACATGCCTCCCTGCTGTCTCCTTCTTAAAAGGACTCCAGCCATACTGGATGAAGGTCCCACATTTATGACTGTATTTAACCTGAATTAACTCTTTAAAGGTCCTATCTTCAAATATAGTCACATTGGGAGGGTTAGGGCTTCAACGTATGAATTTTGGAGGGACACAATTCAGTTCATCTCAAACAATTTTCTGGAAATCTATAGCATTGTAAACACATTTTAGTGTGGAAAAATACATCTTTTTTTCTAATAAGAAATTGGTAAAAATATTTAAATTGCATAAATGATGTTAAAAAATGAAATAAAACATTTACTGCCAATTTTTTTTTGTGAATACACAATAACATTAGTACAATTATACTATATTTTCAGTTAAATTAAACTTGACACTGTAACCTGTTAATCTGATTTAGCTAGAACATTCTATATTTGAGTTTCTTTACCAAATGTTCATTTAATTTCTATTTCCCTAGAAACTTAACAATTTTATTCTTAAATTATTCAGTTGTAAAAAGATTCTGTCATCTATTTAATTAACACATTCTTTACCTCATATAATTGTTTTGTTGTTGTGAACATTTACGTTCTTTCTTATCAAACTTTAATTATATGATAAAATGTTATCAAGTATGATCACCATGTTTCACATTAGACACTCACACCTTATTCTTCCTATAGTTGGAAATTTATAATCTTTTCCCAACTTCCTTTTTTTTCCACTCCACAGTCCCTGCAACCACTTTTCTACTCCGTTATGAGTTTGAATACTGTGCAGTGTTGGTTTTTCTCTGTCTTGCTTATTTCACTTAGTATAATATCCTAAAGACCATCCATGTTGTTACAAATGGCAGGATTTTCTTCTTTCTCATGGCTGAATAATGTACCATTGTGTGTGTGTGTGTGTGTGTATCACATCTTTATCCATTCATCTGTTGATAGACACTTAGGTTGTTTTCAGATCTTGGCTATTATGAATAAATGCTGCAATAAACATGGACATACAGATATCTCTTTGATATTCTGTTTTCATTTCATTTGGATATATACCTAGCAGTGGGATTGCTTGATCACATGATAGTTTTAATTTTTTGATCAACTCCATACTGTTTCCCATAATCGCTGTACCAATTTATATTCCCACCAACAGTGCACAGGGATTCCCTTCTCTCCACATCCACACCAAAAATTGTTATATCTTGTCTTTTTGGTGATAGCCATTCTTACAGGTGAGGTGATGCCTCTTGGTTTTGATTTGGATTTCCTTGATGATTAGTGATGTTGAGCATCTTTTCATGTGTTTGTCGGCCATCTGTATGTCTTTGGAAAAATGTATACGCAGTTCCTCTATCCATTCATTTTGTATTCAGATTGTTGTTGTTTTTATTTTTATTTTATTTTTTTTATTTTTATTTTTTTTTAAAGATTTTATTTATTTATTTGACAGAGATAGATAGAGACAGCCAGTGAGAGAGGGAACACAAGCAGGGGGAGTGGGAGAGGAAGACGCAGGCTCATAGCGGAGGAGCCTGATGTTGGGGTTCGATCCCACAACGCCGGGATCACGCCCCGAGGAAGGCAGACGCTTAACCGCTGTGCCACCCAGGCGCCCCTATTTTTATTTTTTTTACTATTGAGTTGTCTGAGTTTTTTAAATTATTTTAAATATTAACCAGTTATCGGATGGTTTGCAAAAATATTTCCCATTGTGTAAATTGCCTTTTTATTTTGTTAATGGTTCTTTCCTTCACTGTGCAGAAGCTTTTTAGTTTGATATAGTCACATTTGTTTATTTTTGCTTTTGTTGCCTTTGCTTTTGGTGTTAGACTCAAAAAATCATTGCCGAGACTGACGTCAGGGAGCATAACACCTATGTTTCTTCTTTCTTCTGTTTCAGATCTTATTTTCAGTTCTTTAGTTCATTTTAAGTTGATTTTTGTGTTTGATGTAAGATGGGGGTCCAGTTTCATTATTCTTTATGTGGCTGTTTAGTTTTTCAACACCATTTATTGAAGAGACTGTCCTTTCCTCATTGTATATTGTTGGATTCTTTGCCATAAGTCAATTGACCAAATATCCATGGGTTTTATTTCTAGGCTCTCTATTCTGTGCCCTTGATCTGTGTGTCCGTTTTCTGCCAATACCACATTATTCTGATTACTACAGCTTTGCAATATATTTTGAAGTCAGGAAGGATGATATATCCAGCTTTGTTTTTCTTCGCAAGATTGCTTTGCCTTTTCAGGGTCTTTTGTGGTTTCATATAAATCTTATCATTTGGTTCATGCTGTGAAAAATGCCATTTGGATTGTGATAGAGATTGCATTAGATATGTATATTGTTTTGGGTAGTATTAATGTTTAAACAACATTCTACCAATTTATGAGCATGGAAATTCTTCCACTTATTCAGTTTTTTTCACTAATTCATCAATAGTTTTTGATATATAGGTCTTTTACTTCCTTGGAAAATTCATACCAAGGGATTTTATTTTAATGTAATTATAAATAAAATTGTTTCTCAATTTCTTTCTGATAGCTATTAGTGTTTATAAATGCAATGGGTTTTTGTATATTAATTTTTGTATCCTACAACTTTACTGAATTTGTTTATTGGTTATTAGTTCTAACAATTTTTTGGTGGAGTCTAGGGTTTTCTATATATTATATCATGTCATTGCAAATAGAGACAGTTTTACTTCCTCCATTCCAACCTGGGTGACTTTTATTTCACTTTCATTCCTAATCAGTATGGCTAGACTTCTAGTACTATGATAAGAGTGGCAAGAGTAGGCATCTTTATTTTGTTCATGATCTTAGGAGATAAGGTTTCAGCTCTTCACGACTGACTATGATGTTAGCTATGTTCTTGTCATACATGGCCTTTATTATGTTGAAGCATGTTTCCTCTATACCTAGTTTTTTGAGACTTTTTATCATGAGTGGATGTTGAATTTTTTCAAATACTTTTTTCTGCATCTGTTGAGATGATCATATGATTTTTATCCTTCTTTTTGTTTCAATTTGTTGAATACCATTGAGCAAATGAGTTTTTGATTACTTATTTGTATATGTTGTGAATTGCTAATACCTACTTCTTACTTTGTTTTAATTTTCTATATTTTTATTGGTTAAGGTAGTTAACATTTATGTTAAGAGATAATTATATTTCAATTATATATTATTTCCATCATATTCTTATTTTATAGTTTACTGTTTTCTACCTTTATCTTTGATTGCTTCCCAATTCTTCCAGTGGTTGTAACTGTATTTTTGTTTTCCTTTGCTAAACATTTAAGTCCACGCTTTAAAAAACATTTTAATTAACCTTCTTAATACTGTTATTGTTATTCTTTATTCAGCTTTGTAGTCCATTAGAACTGATCTGTAGTGTTTTAATTATATGTGTGTGTGCACACCTGTATGTGTGTATTCTGATATTCTTAATTTGATCCATGAATGATTAATATGGTTTTGAATGCTATTATTAGATTGCATTTCCTTTATCTGATTGTTACTGACATTTTATTTTAGTTTAAATAGTTACATAGCATTGTCTTCAGTGTTCCTATATTTTAGGAATTTGTTGAAATTGTGTCTTGAGATTATGTATGATCTGTTTTTATTTCTGTTCCTTTAACACTGAAACATTGGTTATACTTTTTGGTGGTATGTTTTGTCTTTTATTAGGGTATTTTTCACTATGGAGATTAAGCTACTATGAGTGGAAGATACCTTGGTTCTCATTTGACTATTCAAATCATTTTCTCTTCCCCCACCATCTTCCTTAGCTAGCCCTCTTGACCCTTCCTTTCTCCATAAACCTCCTAGAAATGTCACAAATGCATAAATTAATAATGAAATGTGCTCTTCTAATACATATCTATACCTGGGGCAAGGGGAAGGGAGGGAAGAGAATTGCAAAAGAGTACAATTCCTAGCTCAGTATTATGAATGAAAACTAATGTAATTTTACATACTGGTATCTTTAACTAGGATGGTTTTTCCTGGTGCTAGTAGTTCTATAGCTGTGGATCTTCCTACTTTGCACAAAATTTCATAATTTCTGGATTTATATAAATAAGAAATTACTACTTTTTCCTAATCCTTGGTTAAATAGTCATTGTTCTCTGTCCATGGGTGGCAGGCAGGAAGGGAAAAGGGTAACCAAGAAAAGTGTGTTTTCTAAATATTTTATTTATTTATTTATTTATTTGAGAGAGAGGGAGAGGGAGCAGGGGGCGGGGGTGGGGAGGAGCAGAGGGAGAGGGACATGCAGACTCCTCACTGAGCACAGAGCCCAACTCATGGTTCATTCTTATAATCCTGAGATCATGACATGAGCTGAAATCAAGAGTCAGACACTTAACCGACTAAGACACTCAGGTGCTCTGAGAAAACTGTTTTATGACACTTATTTCCAGATCTACAGATAATTTAGTGATAATGAGTCCATTATTTGGTGGTCATATTTAGGTTATTGTGCTGACAAACCCAAAATTACTGAGTCTTTTTTAATTAAAGAAAAGTTTTAGTTTCCATCTAACATTTTCCACATGCATTAAATTCTGTCATAGCTAACATATCCCTTGTAGAAACAATTTTATACAAGTTGATTTTTCTTTTATGATATAAACATTCTAGATTGAAGAAGCAGGGTTTTTTCTTTTTTTTTCTGATTTAAAAGAAACTTTTCACACATTACATCCCTGAAATGGAGGATGTAATCTTCACAAGCTTTGTGATAAGCATGAAAGTATTCGCAAGAAACTAAGTTATGTCATAAAAACTGATATGCAAAATATGTTGTTTCCAGATAAATGACCTTAGCTGAGAAAAATTAGAAAATTATTGCTGAAAATTAATAGTTAATTTATTGAATGTGACCATAAATTGTCAATATATTTTTATAAAATATAATCCTTAAACTACAAAACTTATTTATTTACAAAAATAAAATACACAACTACTTTATTAAAATACGTGTTATTTTTTAAAATGTGGAAATAGAGATATATTTCTAAGATGCTAAGTAAAGGAAACATAGAAATCACAAAATTATTCATTATTCCATTTGGCTGGCTTTAAAAATAAAGCAAAAATACAGAAGTTAAAATAAACATTCTATTTAGGAAGGAAAAGAAAACCTCACACTTTTCTTCCTATGGTGTTTGTTTTTATTTTTATTTTTATTTATATATATTTTTAAAGATTTTATTTATTTATGTAACAGAGAGACAGCCAGCTAGAGAGGGAACACAGCAGGGGAGTGGGAGAGGAAGAAGCAGGCTTCATAGTGGAGGAGCCTGATATGGGGCTCGATCCCATAACGCTGGGATCACGCCCTGAGCCAAAGGCAGACGCTTAACGACTGCACTACTCAGGCGCCCCGGTATTTGTTTTTATATCACAAACCAGTACTCAGATATTTCTTGTGGTTATTGCTGCCTCTTTTTAACTCACATTTTTCTCACGACTACTTTGTCTTCACATTCTATAGTAAATCAGTAACAAAAGATAAAGTTACTCTACATCCAGTTTGAACATTAAGCCTGACATCTGTAAAACAATTAACATGTGCTAATTACTCATCAAAGAAAACAATGTGAATTAATGTTAGCAAAATGAACTCAATTATAATTATTTGCAAGAATTTTTTTGGGGGAAAATCCAGGTTAAATTTATTGATTTCATTGGTGTACTGCTGCAAAGATCAAAGATGGTTGCAAAATCGGATGCTTGTAATTTTAAAACAGAGATTACCGGACAGTTTTTTGTAGCTGTAATTATCAGTGAGCTGAGGTTTAACCTGAATGTAACCATGAATCTTAGCCCTAAAATACACCGATATCTAAGTCTTGTTACGAACTAAATTAGCAAGATGCAAGAGATAGCTTTGGATTTAGAGCTAGGGAGTCATATAAAAGTTATAAATAAGAAAGAAAAAGCATAGAGATCTTTTACCTCTGCGCTTAAGGCCAAACAGCAACTGGTGTGGGTTTTGAGGTGGTTCAAGAGGGATAACATTAGATTCATAATTAAACATTAATTATTCACTAATGCGAAATTGCTGGTGGGGGGCATACGTGAAGTTATATCTGTCTCAGGTATCAAGCGAGACTAAATGTATTTCCTCTAACTTATGGGAAATACAGGACAATCATAAAAAATATTAAAGGGAAAACACTTGGCACTCTAAAAATAACTTGTGCTCTTATTCCTCCAAAACTGAGGCTTACATTACGAATTGGATACATCTGTCTTTCACAATACCTCCTAATTAACCACTGTTTCCTGGAGGGGTCTAATGACCAAAATATCACCCATTATTAACAGACGTCCATGGTTCACACCTCAGCTTTAAATATATATATATATATATATATATATATATATATATA
>NC_048218.1:20521950-20533151 GCF_002007445.2 Ailuropoda melanoleuca
GCAAATATATATATATATATATATTTGCTTTTTTTTTAATATTAGGCATTCACATATATTTTAGTGAAAAAAGTTAACATGGGTAAAGATGTGTGAAGATGTTAAATTTCCACATCCTTGTGGCATTTTCTTATTTCTTTGTTGTAGATTTCCAATTTAATTCCTTTGTATTAAAGGATAGATATTGTATGGTTTAAGTTCTTTTAGATTCTTTGGGACTAGTTTAAAAGAGAAGGAGGGGAGGGGCTTCTGGGTGGCTCAGCTGGTTGAATGTCAGACTGTGGGTTTCTGCTCCGGTTGTGATCTCATGTGATCATATGGGATTGAGCCCTGTGTCAGGCTCCAGGCTCAGTGGGGAGTCAGCCTGAAGATTCTCTCCCTCTGCCCCTCCCCCATGTGTGTGTGCTCTCTCTCACTCCCTCTTTGTCTCTCTCAAATGGGTAAATAAATCTTAGAGAGAGGGAGGGAGAGAGAGAGAAGGAAGGGAGGGGAGTGGAGGAACCAATAATGATGATGTTTGAACCTAGTTCTATCACATTCCAGTGCATTTTGTTCTAATCAGTATGTTACCTTGTCTCTTAGGTATTTATTGAATATCATATTTCTACCCCTGTTTTACTTCCCTAGTTTATACCAGAATCATGTTGTTTTTTCTTCTCTTACTTCAGCCACCCCCTAATTGATTCTCTGCCTCCCAGACCTGAATTTGAATAAACTACTGGTTGTTTAAAACACATGCAATCAAGGCAAATCGTTACTTAACCACTTATTTCCTCTGTGACTCCAAACCTCTGAAACACTCTCCTTCCTTAATGTTACTCAACTACTCTAGTCCAAAACACATCAAGTGCTTCCTTGACGACATTCTCCTGCCTAGAACAGTCCAATTCTCCACCACCTGGACAGCACCATGTCAGTCTTTGGCTACAGCTCTGACATGATTGATTTTCTTTTTTCTTTCTTTTTTTTTTAAGATTGTATTTATTTATTTGACACAGAGAGAGCACAAGCAGGGGGAGCAGCAGGCAGAGAGAGAGGGAGAAGCAGTCTCCCTACTGAGTAAGGAGCCCGAGGTGGGCCCCGATCCCAGGACCCTGGGATCATGACTTGAGCTGAAGGCAGATGATTAACTGACTGAGCCACCCAGGCATGCCAACATGGTTGATTTTTAAAAGCTTTCCTTATCTAAGAAAGCCTTGACAGGTGCGCGTTTGTTCACAGATTCTAAGTTAGCATCATCTAGCAATCTTGGTTCAGAACATACCTGTATGATTGAAATTAAAGTCACATAAGATATTTTATGGAAAATAGCTGCCAGGCATGGGAGATGTTGCATAGTATTTTCTCAGTCCAGGAAGCAAATAGGAATGAAAGCTGAAGTCCTTAAGTTCACTAGGACTCCTCAGCAGTAATCTGTTTTTTGTTGGGCTCAGATTTTACAGTGTTTGGACATCCTTACAACATCAAATAGGAGGTTAAAACAAAGTTAAAAAGAGCGGAAGAGCATCATGACGACTCTATCATTATGGGTAGTTTATTCTAGACATCCTTATTTCAACATATGGTTTATGCTAATTAACCATTCTTGACACCTAGGATTTTAGAATAAGTCTGTTCATTCAGGAGGAGGTAGAGAAAAAGGATAAGATGATTTAACTTTCTCATCCCTTTCTTCCCCACTCATCACTGCACAGCTCGATTGTGTGCTCAAGACTTATGCTGTGGTTCCAACAGGCTTGTGTGTCCTCTAATGAAATGTCAGATACCTAAGTACTAATACTGTGTACTTGATTACAATCAGTCCCTCATGCTGTCCTTGGGAAGTATGTCTTAGAAAGGCAGATAATATCTTTGCAATTTCCTTTGCCTCTAAATTTGGCATAGGAAATATGTTTTTCATTGATGATTCTTCTTTTTTTTTTTAATGTCAAATGGGAATAATTCCACAGTTAACCAGCAAACTTTTGAAGTTATTTCCAGGTAATGGGCCATGCTTAGACATTTCAAAGTGAAATCTTTTACTGAAGGTCATTATGGAGAATCATATTATTGGATCTTTTTTTTTTTTTCCAGGACCACAATAATAAGTAACTTTTAATTGCACCTCTCTTTTATTGGGCTCCCAAAAGAACAGTAAATGGGGAAATACAACTTCCAGACTTGTGTTAAAATTCCCAAAGCAATATGTGATAGGAAACCAGGCTTTGATATCAACTTAGGTTGAAGAACTTAGAAAACCTTTCTTCACCCTAATTATAATCTGAAAATCAACCAGTAACTGGAGGGAGTGGAGAAAAGTTACAGTGTGTTAACCTTTGGAGATCTGGTATTAATACCTGAAGCGCACTTTATTTGAAAAAGGAACTATAATGCATTGAATTGTGTCTCCCTGAAGATGCTGAAGTCCTAACCCCCAGGACCTGTGAATGCAATCTTTTAGGGAAATACGGTCTTTGCAGATGCTCAAGTGAAGATGGGGTCATTAGGGTAGGCTCTAATCCCGTATGACTCTGTCCTTATGAAAAGCAGAATTTTGGACAGAGGAAAAAATCACAGGGAGAACATTGTGAAGATTGAAGTGATGCTGCCATAAATTTAAAAAATGCCAAAAATTGCCAGCAAACCACCAGAATCTGGAAGAGAGATGTGGAACAGCCTTCAGAAAGATTGACCCTGTAGTCACTCTGATCTCAGACTTCTGGTCTCTAGATCTGTGAGGCAATAATTTCTGTCTTTGAAGCCATCCAGTTTATGCCACTCTGTTATGGCAGCCTTAGCCAGCTAATTGGGGATTACCCCTAACTTTTAATTAATAAATTAACTTATTAATGGGTAATATTTAAATTTAAATATGGATTATTGACTGTTTTAAGTTAAATAACTCAAGTTCAAAATTATGAAGGGCTTCCATGACAGATATATACTGCTCCTATTGAACTTATGTGACAAGTCAGCATAAAATAAATCTGCCTTGATGAATTGAACATATATCATATGGAATAAATTTTCCTTCACAACATTCTAATTGTTTAGAATTATTTTAGAACATGATAGCTCAATGCATTAAAACTTTAGTCATTTCAAAATAGGCATATTAAAAGTGAGAACAAATATGAACAGCCAATGTCCTATTTGCCCATGGCTTAAGAAAATCAAAATAGAGTGAAACACAGAAAAAAGCAAAATGAAAACTTGTTGCCCTGATTAAAAAGTTTTTGCCTAATAAGTCATGTGGAATTGTTCAAAAGTAGATTTATATCTTTGGTAAAGTGATTCTATGAATCTGTCATAATATGATAAACCATTTGTATTCAGAAATTTAAAATGTATTATATAATAATAAGAGTGTTTTAGGTAATTGAATCTTATAAAACAATACATTATTTCTTCATAAATGATCCTGAAAATAAATTTAATATGTTAATGTTTTCCTGTTCTTACACGAATAACCATTTACTTTTAAAGTACAGGTTTTTAATAGACAAAAGTCAAATGCCGGGTTAGTTTAAGTATAATACTTAAGAAATGAAACCTCAGATATTCATGGAAAGGAAAATTATTTTTCTGTACTTCAAAGTAATGAACATTAATTATATCAAGAAGAAGAAAAGGTAATTATCAAATCTCCAGAAAATTCAGCCAATTTTAACAGTTTCCCTACCTTCTTTGTAAGATTAATTCTGGACACTGACAGTGTATCAAGTCATGTGGCACCGTTGGAGAGGGAGTGCATGCCCTTGTGTCTTGATGTGTCCTGAAGTGACTGTTAATGAGATATTAATGTGTCCCGCTCTTTCTCAGATACCATCATATGTCCATGTTGGTAACTGTTGAAGAAACTTCTAGTGGAATGGATAGCTGATTCACTCACCTTCCACTTACTTCCTTAACCTTAGGGAAGAATTTAAGAATCACTCCATTTCTTTTATTCTCCAAAATGGACTCCATTTTATCACTTTGTCATCCTGTGGTTACAGACCGTGTGCCACACTATGGCCCCTCAGGGGAACCATGATGTTGACCTTTTCTCTATTCATTTCCCCAAATCTGCCTGCTGCTCTCACACCATTTTCCTCAATGCAGACTTTGTAGTCAGGGGGAAGGTCTTCTGCTCAGAGATTCTCACTAATGGCCATCGTCTTACTTCTTTTTTGCCCCAATTTTCTCTCACTTTTTCTACGACAGGAGTTCTTTATCTGATTTGGATAATTGAGGGAAGGGATAGCTCAAGATACAGCATATGGTTAGCAGTAAAATTCCCAGACTCACCCTTCTGTGTTTCTCTCGTTCTGCCATGATAATGTTCTAAGTGAAAGTGGCTAATGTTACATGCCTAGGCTAGGGACCTTTTCAGACCAAACTATGATAAACCATGGAAAATTACTACTATAAATAAAATAACTTTTCCATTAAGTGTGGGTTATTTTCAGGAACAGTAAATTGAACCCATCTGATTCTCTGAAATGAAAACCACAGTTAAAGACTGTAAACACAACATAATACAAAGTAAAATGTATCCACAAAACAATAATGATGTTTATGTTTAAATTGTCAGGTTTACCACATTCACATGCTCAGGATCCCCCACCTGAACTCACCGTTATTTAAGTGGTACTTAACTCAATATTTGTTTCTATACTCATTGTTTCATCATCCCTGGGAGGCATTAATGCTTTTGAATATAAAGAATTACATCTTCAGTTTCTTGAATTTTCATGTCCAATGACATTTTCTCCATATTAGCTACCCATTTAAAATTATACCTTAGGTCTTATTATTCCCCAAACTTTTATTCTTCTCAGTAAAATAATTCAGAAACTCAAATTTATATCTGAAGTACCTTTTGTTCTGTTTTGCTTGTTCGATTACCCTCTACACGTTTTAAAATGTATTGAGGCATCAGAACATATCCATCATTATGCTAAATTCTCTAATTAAAATCTAAATTAAGATTTTCAAGGAGATTAAAAAGCAAACTCAAGTTCATTCATGTAAAATACAGACTTAAACCAAATTGATAAAGAAAGTATTCATATAAAATTATGGGCAAAAATTATGAAGAAAACTGAAAGAAAAAAAACCGGAATAATTTCTGACCACATAAGGTAGAATTTTAGAAAAAAATTAAACAATCTAAAGAGAAATTTCGTAGTGATAAAATATATAATTAAAAGAATAAGGAAGACATCTGTAGGTACCAAACAAACAGCACTGAATTTATAGTGAACAAAATGACAGAATAGAAATATTATTATTTCAAATTGCTTTTGGCTCAAAACGGGGTGGATGTATCAAAATAAAAATGGTCAGAACTAGCACAGTTAGAGTTGAATTAATATAGTAGCGATTTGAAAATTATTAAATATCTCCTTTTACCTTAGCTTTAAAGAACTGAACAGTCCAATTTATTTAAAGATTTTCAACCCATAGCTTTATAAAACTGTTGGTATTTCCCATACAACTCTTAAGATAGGACTAAAGTGAACTACTAAATACCCAGAAGATCTTTTAATAATAATGAATAATTATTAATCAAAATACAAAACAGTAAAACATATCCATGAAAGTTAAAATTTAAAGGACAACTGCTATTGCAAATATTAAAGAGTGTTTTCAAGGTAATACAGTCAATAAGGTAAATGTAATAAAATTGAAATGGCTACAAGAAAATTTAACAAAACACCTCTAACGTTGGAAGAATAAGCAATTCCAATTTTTTTGAAGATTTTATTTATTTATTTTAGAGAGAGAGAGAAACCGTGAGTGGGGGAAGGTGAAGGGATAGAGTGAGAGAGAGAAAATCTCAAGCAGACTCTGCACTGAGCATGGATCCTGGCATGGGGCTTGATCTCACGACTCTGAGATCATGAGCTGAGATGATATCAAGAGTTGGGGGCTTAACTAACTGAGCCACCCAGGCGCCTCAGCAATTCCAGTTTTAAAAATAATAAAACTAATAAAGGATTTTAGTGATATCATTAGATAAAAGATAAATATTCCAAAGCAACTTTTTCTTCCTTCTGATAATATGCACCTAAATATCATAATAGAAATATTATTACATCTTCTCTAATCAGAAATAACTTACAGTCTCTAATATAAATAAGATGAAAAATACATATTATTAAAACAAATATGTTGAAAATACTACAAAAATAAATGTATGAAGGATAGCATGGCAATAGGCTTGAGATTGGAAAGTTTTAATACCATAAAATGGTACTTCTCCCCAAACTGATTTTTTTTTTACTGTTTCTAAACAATGTTCTATTGTCCTACAAATTGGCCTAACTGTAAAGGATGTAAAGATGTTCACAGAAAGGCAAGGTCCGTGAAACAATCTACGTTACTCCTAAAATGTGCAAATATATCTAGTTACCCAAGCAGCCTAGAATCCTTCAGCAAGAAGCAGTTCTGTGAAGCGATTATAGCCACCCAGTAGTATTTTATCAAAAGTACTCAACATTCTGGATTCAGGACCCTTTATTCTCTTAACAACTGAAGGCTCCAAAGTGCCTTTGTTTATGTGAGGCATATCAATATATGCCATATTAGAAATTAAAATAGAAACAAAAATATTTAAAAAAAATAACCTCAGTGTTAACATGAATTTTGTATTTTGAGGAAAATATTTTCTATGATGAAAATTTAAATTAAAGTATAACATTATTAAAAATTTTTGTAACACTTTAAAATGTCTGGCGTAATAAAATCCAGCTGGACTTTCATAATCTTCTGTGTCAAAATATTGCAGTGTAGTATTTGTTTGATATATATGAGAAAATGCACTAACATGTGTTATTGGAAATGGAAGGAGTATTTAAACAGCTTTTTAAGGTAATAGTGAATATTCCATTTTAAATACTATATACCAAAATTCGATTAGTTATAGTTTAAGGGTTAGTTACAATATAGATTCCAAAACCAAATCAGAGAACATATTGTACCATTTCCTTAAAATCTATTGATATTACTCTGGAATTTTGTTTATGTATGGTTTTGTAATATTTGACATTCCTAATTGAAAAAGTATCTTTTTTAATGATCTTTCAGATCTTCCAAATGTTGACATATTTCATTAAACACCATCAAGGTCACATTCATTACTCATGACTAATGTCATCAGAACATTCTTTAAATGTTGAGAACATGTCAAGCTTAAGGGAGCAGATAGGAGTTTTCCAAAATACTAATTTGTACTTGAAAGCTCACATTTTATCATGGATGTCAAATTTGCTGTTCTTCTTGGAATAACAGGCACACTTCCTCCATTTTTAAGAAAAAGTCAGCCATATACTCACATCTGAATAATCATAGTTTGTCTGTTAGTCATTTTTTCAAAAGTGTTTTTCCTTGCTACAACTGTCATAGATTAGTATGATGGAGGAGTGCTTCACATATATTTCTTGTTACATGGAATATTAAAAAGGATTGAGATTTAAGAAAATTCATCAAAGACATTGGTTACTGAAATTGGCTTTGTAATTTTCTTTTTTACTGTGAGTATCTAGTATTGAAAACCATGACTCCTAGGTTGTAATTGCCTCACTTTGGGCTAAAGCAATGTTGCCTCCCATTGCCTTTGCATCCTCAAAACAAATGTCCATATAGAGAGGGGTGCCTGGGTGGCACAGCGGTTAAGCATCTGCCTTGGGCTTTGGGCGTGATCCCGGCGTTATGGGATCGAGCCCCACATCAGGCTCCTCTGCTGTGAGCCTGCTTCTTCCTCTCCCCACTCCCCCTGCTTGTGTTCCCTCTCTCTCTGGCTGTCTCTATCTCTGTCGAATAAATAAATAAAATCTTTAAAAAAATGTCCATATAAAGATAAAGGCAAATGATACAAATAACATTTTAGAAGTATTATGAAACAGTTTTGTTCTCTTAAACCTCTGTTAATCTAGCTATCTAAGGATAGTTATTTTTATATTTCCTTCTTTTCTTATAAGATGTTTGACCTTAGTCTCACAACCTGTACATCATCAAACCTCGAACCCTTTATTTTGAAGCCTGCCTTTTTGAACAGTATTCCAAAGCAGCTATGAAATGCTCAGTCTAATTCCCAACTAGAACTGGGTCAAAGGGAGAACATGACAAGCTAAACTGGAATTCCTCAAGTACCGTATTAGGCATAGTAATACCCTAACTATGGGGCAGAGAACAGTCCCTTCGTTCTCTGGAGGCAGTGTTCAAAAACAGCATCTTGAACATAGTGGACAATAAAGCCGAGGGAACACCTGTAACAACAGGTAGGGTGACACAAGGTGTTCTAGCTTCGTGCTGATGTGAGGGAGTACACAGTGCTTAAGTAGGCAATTATCAGGGTGACATATTTCTGACCTGACAAGAGCAAAGGACATAACATACATTCGAGATTGTTCCTAGGGAAATTTTGCTTTTATCATATATTGATCTCTTCTGTAATTTTACATCTATTCGTTAGACTGCCTCAAGGATAATGGTCATTTTACTGAATCACTTTAATCCTCAATCTGCTACCTAAAAATTAGGACCACAACACCAAACTGTAGCACAGTGGTGTCAAATATTAATAACTTATATGATCCAAATCATTTTGAGGATAGTTTTAAAACAATTTATCAAATTTTAATGTGTCTCAAAAGAAATCATCTTCATTTTAGCATGTTTCACACAAAGAATATACTCCTGAAACATACATTTTATGAAGAGAAGTTATTCACCATATGTTCACTTAGTTCATTAACCTTAAAGCACCAAACTGGCTATTATAATCTCTTTCCTTTCTAACCTGCAGGAAACATATATTTATTAATGAATAATAACATATCTCTTAATTTTGTTAAAATTTATACTGTAGGTCAGTATATCTTTCTTGAATCCCTATTATCTTGAAAGCAATTGCTTTTAATTTGTTTTTTGGTTTTTTTTGGTAAAAATTGTCTTTATTCTGCAAGTGGCTAATTTTAAATGCATTAAGCTGATTAAATATTTTTTATTCCTTTTGCTGTGTAATTATCATATATTTTCCATTTTTCTACCTCTGCATGAAAAGCAACTAGGATATTATTCTATAATATACACTTCCTGTTGCAATTTAATTTACACATTATTGCCATGTTTTAAGAGAAAACAGCAGGCTTCACAATAGCAATCGCTATTCATAGCTAGTAAAATTTCCAAATATATTTAACTTTCTTTGCATTCATCTGCAGGGGTTCAAATACTCATTTTCTTCATGTTCCTTTAAGATTTGACATTCACATTCACTTCACCCAAGAACCAACAATATGCCATATTCAGACATAAAAAAAAAATTTGTTTTGCAACTTAGAAGAAGTGTCCTGCCCATCCCCTCAAAAAAAAAAAAAAATTCTGAAAAGAACAAAATAAAATTCAGTTTCCGATGAGATCAGATTATAATGCCATTTTAGGAAATAATTACCTCAAATAAAAATGAATTCTTAAATTGTTACCAATAACTGTCAATATGCATTTATTTCAATCTCTTCTTTCTTCCCAATAAAAATCACTTTCACAAAATTATTTTTTATACTCAATCTGCTATATTTATGTAATGATAAATCTATAAGCAATATATATAGTTATACTTTGTTTTTATGGGCAGAGTTGATACACATTGACTTGCGCTGAACTATTTTTTTCAGCTTCTCATTTATTTTACTCAACATTTCTTTAGACCATGCAAAATTGCTATGTGAAAAACTAACTCATTTTAAAAGCTATAATATTACATGGTGTGCATATGCCACCTTTTATGCATCCTTTCAAGAATTGATGAACTTTTATGTTCTTGCAAGGCTTCACAATCACACGTAATACTGTAATGAATATTCCCACACATGTCCCTTTTCATGACCATGCTAGAGTTTTATGGAGTATATTCCTAGGAGTAGAACTATGAAGTTAAGGTTCACTAAATGATGACACACTGCCCTCCAAAATGCCGATAGCATTTCATGCTCTTAGCATTATGGCCTGAACTTTTCCATTTCACCATTTCTTGCCAATATACTATCTATACTTATTTTTTTAATTCAATTTATGTAAACCAAAAAAAAATTCACCTATTTCCTTTAACCCCTACCAAGTGTTGCTGGCAGCCATCAATCTGCTGTTATCTAAGAATTGTTTTAAAAATTCAATATTTCACATATGAAAGAGATCATATGGTTATTTGTCTTTCTGTATGTGACTTATTTTTTTTTTAAAGATTTTATTTATTTATTTGACAGAGATAGAGACAGCCCGCAAGAGAGGGGACACAAGCAGTGGGAGTGGGACAGGAAGAAGCAGGCTCATAGTGGAAGAGCCTGATGTGGGGCTCGATCCCACAATGCCGGGATCACGCCCTGAGCCGAAGGCAGACGCTTAACCACTGTGCCACCCAGGCGCCCCTGTATGTGACTTATTTTAATTAGTATAACACCCTTGAGGTTTATGTAACATGGTATCACACAATTTTAAGTTGCTTTGTGATGCAGAATAACAGTTTTTTTATTTATGTATTTGATAGAGAGAGACACAGTGAGAGAGGGAGCACAAGCACTGGGAGTGGAAGATGGAGAAGCAGGCTCCCAGCTGAGCAGTGAGCCTGGCGTGGGGCTTGATCCCAGGACTCTGGGATCGTGACCTGAGCTGAAGGCAGACGCTTAACAACTGAGCCACCCAGGTNTGAGCTGAAGGCAGACGCTTAACAACTGAGCCACCCAGGTGCCCCCAGAATAACAGTTTTTAAATAATACTGTAGTTTATATTCTTAAAACTCTGCTTCATATGATTTCACAGAATTATTTTTACTTGGTTGAAAATGTTTGGATTTAAAATTTTCCATAACCATGTGTTAAATAGATGCAAACTTCTGTCAATCCATCCACTGTCTGGGTTCTTTTTGCTCTCTAATTTCAACAACATTCTAAACAATTGTTCAGAAAACTCTGTTGTGTTCAGAATTTAGAAAATCCAGTTGCATTTGATAATTACCTGTTTCACCTGTTTTAAAAAGTATTTTTCAAAAACTTTTTTAAATTTAAAGATTGTTTTTATTTATATAATTCTTATTATTCACAAATTCAACAATTATTCACAAATTCTTATTATTCACAAATTAAATTGGCAAACTGATTGGTACTGCATCTCAATTTAGTGTCCCTCTAAAATTGTGATAAGGTTTTAAAGTATCTTCTACTTAATTATTTAGTACA
>NC_048218.1:20533251-20614045 GCF_002007445.2 Ailuropoda melanoleuca
GCTATGAAAGTCATAGATGACATTTTCTAGTAGAAGACTGTTTCATCTACACTGGAAATCTGTTGCTTTTCACAGCCAACTTCATTAAATATCTTAGCTAGATCTCCTGGGTAACTTGCTGTTGTCTCTATACCAGCACTTCCTGCTTCACCTTCTAGTTTTAAGTTGTAGAAAAGGCTTCTTTACCTAAGTTTCGTGAACCAACCTCTGCTCGCTTCCAACTTTTCNTGAACCAACCTCTGCTAGCTTCCAACTTTTCTTCTGCAGCTTCCTCACCTTTTCAAGTCTTCACAGAATTGAAGAGAGGTAGGGCTTGGCTCTGGATTAGGTTGATCTTCTGTCCAGACCATTAGAACTTTCTCCATATCAGCAATAAGGCTGCTTCACTTTATCATTCATGTATTCACTGGAAAAGCACATTTCATTTCCTTCAAGAACTTTTCCTTCGTATTAGCATCTTGGTTAATTGTTTGATGGAAGAGGCCTAGCTTTTGGCCTATCTCAGCTTTCTACATGCCAGCCTCACTAAGCTTAATTACTTCCAGCTTTTGATTTAAAGTGAGTGAGGTGCCACTCTTCACTTTGAACACTTTGAGGCCATTGTAGGGTTATTAATTGGCCTAAGTTCAATATTATCATGTCTTGGAGAAGAAGGCCTGAGGAGAAGAAGAGAGATAGGGGAATGGCTCTTAATGGAGTAATCAGAATTCACAGATTTATCAGTTAAGTTCACCTTTTAATTATGAGGTTGATGGTGTGGTTCGTGACACCTCTAAATAATCACAATAGTAACACCAAAGAGAGACCATCATAATATAATAATGAAAAGTTTTGAAAGATTGAGAGAATTACCAAAATGTGGCACAGAGACAAGGGAGCAAATGCTGTTGGAAAAAACAATGCTGATAGACTTGCTCAGGGTCGCCACAAACCTCAACTTGTAATAAAAAAAACAAAATGCAATATTTGCATAGCGCAGTAAAGGGACCCTCAATAAGATGAAGTCTGTCTATACACGCTAAATCTGTGCTTTCTACTTAACTTTGCTGTGAATCTAAAACTGCTCCAAAAAATCTTTACAAGAAACAGAAACACACAAATATACTGTCTTCTGTATTTGAGAAATCTGAAATGGATCTCCTTGTATTGGAATCTGGGTGTTGGCAGAGCTACATTCCTTTATGGGAGCTCGAGGGGAGAATCTACTCCCTTGTCTATTCCAGCTTCTAGAGTCATCCACCTTCCTTGGCTCATGGCAGCCTCCCTCCATCTCGACGTTAAATATTTATGGTCATCTAGGAAAGGCAAAACTTGAAATTATAGTATGACAAAAATCTGGTATTAGAATCCTTAGAGAGTGTAAACAAGTAGACACCAAGTATTTTCATTTACAAGACATATAGAAGAAAAGATATTTTCTTCTACTTCAGGATTTGCAATTTTTAGAAGTAGTTGTGAGAGAAAACAGTTAGACCTTTGTTATTTTTTTCATGGAGACTAATGTTTGACCAGTTTAATAATAGTAACATGCCATCTATATTTGGGATAAGATTATTAAATGGTGGGCTTGAAATTAGAATTTGTTATACTTTCTTGGGGCTTTATCTACATATGGATTTTACAAAAATACTTATTAGCAGAAAGCATTGTCTATTTTGACTGTCACAAATCCCATGTGGTAAATTATTTAAGAGTATACTACACTATCATTTAGAGATTGATAAATTTATCCTCTAAACATATTTTGTAAATCAGATTATTGATCCATGGTAGGGGCGTCTGGGTGGCTCAGTCCGTTGAGCGTCCAGCTCTTGGTTTTAGCTCAGGTCATGATCTCATGGGCTCTGGGATCAAGCCCTGCATTGCATCTGCCTTCCTGCTCAGTGGGGAGTCTGCTTAAAGATTCTCTCCCTCTCCCCCCTCAAATAAATAGATAAACCTTTTCAAAAAAAGGGTTTTAGATTATTGATCCATGGTGATACTGATGGTACTCCTACTGCTATTACTAATAGCTCTTTTTTTAAACAGCCTTTGATAAACTGGTGAGGCTTGATTAATTTTGTTAGTGAAGGTATTTTAAAGTCATTTCCTTTTCCACTATTACAGGCATAACTTTATTTCATGTCCTTATGAACCTTGAGCATTATGTTTGATCTCCTTGCCTCCAGTTTTATGAATGTGTAAGTCTGTTCTTCATGGTGTCCCTTAAAAGTGTTATTATGTCCATACCAGACCAGATTTTAAAGTTTTTTTAGAGGTTCCCTAATTTTCTTGTCATGGCAATCAAAATTCTGTCTTCTTTGAGTTCTATGTAAGTTTTCATATTATGTGTTTTTCCAATTCTCTTACCAGTTTACATTACGGAAATGTAAAATGAATTATAGTCCTTATCACAGACCTGGCAGAAGCAAATAGTTCATTCAAATAAAGTAATTGAGGAGAGGTTCCCACAGGGATTATTGAGGATTGTGTGAGCAGGCTTAAGAAAAAACTACTAGGGATACTGAATCTTGCTGCAGCTAACAAACATGGGAGGGAACAGAGCATCACTAGCCCGAGCCTTGAAAGGACAAAGGAGAGAGTGAGTATTCCAGAACCTGGAAGCAGAAAAGCTATAGTTATTTCCTTTATTAAGACCCGCAGTTTGAGCTTCTCCTAGGTAATCCTTTGTTAGAACTCCCCTTAGCATTTAAGGTACAGTTAGAGCAATGTCCTGCAAGGGCTCAGAATTGTAAGGGGAGAAAGATCTAGGAAAAAACACAGAATATCCGGTTCATTCCACATAGACATGGAATTTTCTTCATGCTGTCGTTTGCTTTTTTCTTTTACTGGAAATGCTTTATCCTCCCATGCACCACCCATCTGATTGGTGATCTCATTTAGAACTGTGAAACATTGTGTAGGGATACTTATTTCTTTCACTATCCAAGACAAAAGAATACAGTCTTTTTCTCCCCACACTGTATTCGTCTCTTGTGAATTGTTCCATTGTTTCACATTTTATATTAGAATTTGAAAAATAGGTTAAAATTTGTGCTTAGTTTTGCCTTCTTTTGTTCTTTTTTTAAATAGTTCTATTGGTGCAGTGAGTAATTTTGACATCCTGTCAAAACACTTATTGATGTTGGACCTAATTTTAAGTTTTTGTCAAATGTCCTTTAAAAATTAAAAAAAAAAATCAGAGTATAAAACTTACAGCAAGTTGAAATTGTGAAATTAGCTTTTGAATGTGACACTAGGGGAAATAAGAATCAATATCAGTTTAAAATATTCATATTTTTCAAATACAAATCTATTATAATGTCCACAATTGATGACTCCAAACTTTGGAAGTAGAGGAAAATTTTAAAAAGATGATAAAACTTAGAAACATACTTAAGGCAAAAGATGTACCATGTACCTTTTAAGGTTTCATTTTGTTTTTGTTTTTTAAAGATTTTATTTATTTGAGAGAGAGCGAGAGATGGCAGGAGCTCAGGGAGGGGTGAGGGGAGTGTGGAGCCTGATGAGGGGCTCAGTCCCACAATGCCGAGATCATGACCAGAGCTGGACTCAGGTGCTCTAGCAACTGAGCCATGCCCCAATATTTCTTGATCATGAGAATGATCAAGTTTGGAGAAAGAGTGCCAGAAGAAAATAATGTGATTAAGGACATGAAAACATGACTGATTACAATTAATTTAGTAAAACTATAAACTTTCTCAAATGATGTCAGATATGCCAAATCTTTACTACACGGCATCACATACAGAACAGTACTTGGTAATATTGTTTCATAAGGAAGATCATTGGAAATACACAATAGTTGTCAGGCTGCACTACTCTGGAGCATATTTGAAAAGAAAATGGGTTGATATAAAATATGTTCATAATGTGATAATCAGGAATATCCTCTGAATTTGGTAATATTAATATCTTAATAAGTTTCATCATTTATAATCAAAATAATTTAAAGACATTCATGTTAGAATGTCTCAACATACGTAACACCCATACCCAATCACATATGTGGAATCTAGCTTTCCCTTTCTTTTTTCTGAAAATCTCTTAGTTGTTTTGCCTCAAAAATTGAGATACTTGTAAATTCTTATAAAACAATACTTAATTAAAAATATTTTTTACATGATTGCATTGGTTACGTACATTAATACTTGCATTACATAATGTTGAGTTTTTGTAAGGAAACCTGTTTTTCGAATGAACATCAAATTCTCATTAATAAAATATTGAATTTTTGCCTGTTGCAACTAAGAAATTGGAGCATTAAAAAATCATGGTTATATTCACAAATAGAAATTGATCAGAACTTAATGAAATTCAAACTAATATTTGAGAAGAATCACCACATCATAAACAAAATTTTGATGCTTGAACTACTCTTTAAACTATTCTCAAGTATCACGAAATACTGATTTTTGTCTTGAAAGCATTTCTAATCTCATTCTGTGCTATAATTTAATTAATAATTCTATTCTCTGACTAAACTCTCTAGGACTTCCAGTATAATGTTAAATAGAATAGCAGCTACCTTTTTAAATTCATGTCAAAAGAAATGGCTTCTATGCTTCAACTGTATGTGTGTTGCTTACTGTAGATTTTGCTAAATTCTTTTTTTTTTAATATTTTATTAATTTATTTGACAGAGAAAGAGGCAGCAAGAGAGGGAACACAAGCAGGGGGAGTAGGAGAGGGAGAAGCAGGTTTCCTGTTCAGCAGGGAGCCCAATGCAGGGCTTGATCCCAGAACGCGGAGATCATGACTTGGGCCGAAGGCAGACGCTTAACGACTGAGCCACCCAGTCTCCCCTAAATTCTTTTTTTTTAAAGATTTATTTATTTCATTTAGAGAGAGAGCATGTGCAAATACACACACATGGGGAGGAGAGGGACAGAGAGAGAGAAACTCAAGCAGATTTCCCACTGAGCGCCGAGCCCCACCCAGGGCTAGATCTCAGGACTCTCACATAGTGACCTGAGCCAAAATGAAGAGTCAGGTGCTTAACCGACTGAGCCATCCAGACACCCCAGAGTTTGCTAAATCTTTAATCCTATGCAGAAAATTTCTTCTTTTTCTAATTTGCTAATTTTTTTCAATGAGTTGCAATTAAATTTCAGGAATCTTTTCTGTATCTACTTAAATCACCAGTTTCTTCTATTTTTAATTTGTGACTAGCCTGTGGCATGAAAAGAGCTCCTACAGTAAGATTTTTTCCATTTGCAACTAATCAGTATTTGGTAGTGATGTCTTCTTATTATTTAATGTTGGATAATAGCTACTGATATTTTGCCAGTGAGTAAGATTGACCAATTTTCTCGTTGTATTTTCTGGGACTGGTATCAGTATCAAGGACTCTAAGCCTCATAAAATGAAATGGAAATCTCCTTTAAAAACATTATTTGGACAAGTTTAAGTTAGAATAGTTTCTTTCTTGAATATTTAGCGAGATTAACTTCTTTGTGAGCTGGGTACGTGAAGACCTTCTATCACGGATCAACTGTTTTAATGCTTATAAACAATTTTAGCTTTCTCTGTCTACTAAAATTACTTGATAATATTTTATTACTAGTAATAAATTAGTATTTATTAATATTTTCTACTTCAACTTAATATTACAATTCATTGCCATAATATTGGCCACAGTGTTTTCTTGTTCTGAATCTCAGTTAGAACTATTATTGACAAATATCCCCCCTTTCTCTCTCCCCTCCACTGTTGTATATATATTATGTATTTGTGACTGTTTCATCTTTTTTCTTGATCTTTCAGGGTTCGTTTTTTTTTCCATTGGTTATTTTTACGTGATCTTTTTTTTCTCTAACACTCTATAGTCTCTTAGCACATTTGCTGTCACCTTTTACTTTTACTTTCCTGCTTTGTTATGGTTTATTATTGTTAAACAGCTTAAGTGTTTTCAGTGTTTGCCTTTTTTTAATTCATACATTTTTGTATTCCTTTTTACCTTTATCTGTTACTGTTTTAGGAGTGCCTTTCCTGAAGAATGAAGTGTAATGTTTTCTATCCAATCTCAGTATATATGACACAAAAAATTTGCTACAACCACGTTGATTATGATTATTTGTGTATTTCTACCACTTTGTTTTCTTTTCTGCCTTCTGTTCTATTCTTTCCATTTTTATACTGCTTTCTTTTTAACACTAATAATACAAGCAACTAATATGATATAAACAATATATAAACATAAATGATAATATTACTGTATTAATAAAATATAAGTAACAAATGCCATTATATTGTATAACAATTAATATAATAATATAAATGACTCTATAAAGAACAAATATAAACACCTCCATTTAGCAAATTTACTCTCCTTCGGAATAATACTAGAAATGTAAAGGATTTTCTCACCACCCCCACAGTTCCTCGTGACCTATTTATGTGCCTGTATTGCTCAATAACTTAATCTATTCCTTTTGTTTATCCCATAATTTATATATTATTGTGAGTTTCATACCATCAATCGATATTCTGATTTATCCGGAGGTTAACCAATTTCTTTGTTAAGCTTTCCATGTTGAATTTCAGACATTCATTTTTGGAACTGTTGCCTTTCTTTCTGAAACTTATTCACTAATTTTTAAATGAAGTTGTTACCATGCTGAATTGCTATTTTTTTTTTCCTCCTGAAAATGTTTCTGTTTTAACCCAATTCAAAATGTTAATTAAATTGGTTACTGTAGTGTAGTAGGTATGGTATGATTTAATAAGACCTGCAAAAAAAAAAAAAAAAAGAGAAGCCTGATCTGATCAAGTGCAGATACAGTGTGCAACTGCACAGTAGTAAAAACATCCTATACAATGGCTTATACAGTATGTATAATAGACCCATATAACAAGTATAATGACACATATAATCATCTGTAGCTGAATCTGTCATTCTGTAAATGTGACATTTATGTCCTATTGCACACATTCACTGGTTAATATATGTCTGGAAGTGACTTTCAGAGGGTATCCTGCCTTTGGTACTTCTGCAGAACATGTGTTGTGAAACTTTCACTGAAACGAGGGAAAAGACTTCCATAGTAACCTCAAACAAGCCAAAATTCTATCTACAGTAACAACCATTTTCTATCAAAATGGATTCTACAGAGATCTTTGCAATAGTGCATTTGTCTTGCAATAAGTACAGAGTTGTATTAGATGAGAATTCTGTTTCTGCATCTTGAAGATACTGTCCTAAAGACTTTTTCTTCTCTTAACTGAGAAATCTGTCACAGTAATTCTTTGTAGGTAATCCACCATATGCTTTATATGTTATTTTTTAGTTTTACTATTATCTTAGTTACTAAACCACTTTTATTAATTTTAGTGGGGGAGATACCATGCTTTCTGATTCATGGGTTTATTCACACCTAGATTTTCAGATATTATATATATAAAATATTGCATCTGTCCCATGAGTTATCTCCTCATCTTCTACTAGGTTATTGTTAAAAACATACTTTAAAAACTATTTCTTTGTTTCAGTATTCCATACCCTTTATTTTTTTCTATCTTGTTTGCAATATGTGACACAATCTAGTTAATTTCTTCATATCTCAATTTTTTTTCAAAGATTTTATTTATTTATTTGACAGAGAGAGAGACAGCCAGCAAGAGAGGGAAGAGGCAGGGGGAGTGGGAGAGGAAGAAGCAGGCTCCCAGTGGAGGAGCCTGATGTGGGGCTCGATCCCAGGACTCTGGGATCACGCCCTGAGCTGAAGGCAGACGCTTAACGACTGAGCCACCCAGGCACCCCATCATATCTCAATTTTATTCTTTTTTTTTTTTTTGGCTTCATTTGTCCAATTTGCTAGTTAATCGTTCTATTTAATATCCTTTTTAAATTTTATTTATTTATTTATTTATCTATTTATTTATTTATTTTAAAGATTTTGTTTTTATTTGAGAAAGAGAGAGAACACACATGAGTGAGGGGAGGAGCAGTGGGAAAGGAAGAAGGAGAAGCAGACTCCCCACTGAGCAGGGAGCCAGACACAGGGCTCACTCCCAGGACCCTGCGATCATGACCTGAACTGAAGTCCAACACTTAACTAACTGAGCCACCTAGACACCCCTATTTGATATCCTTAATAGTGAAAATCATTGGGGAATGAATGGTTGGTTGGTTTCTGTTGCTCATTACTCATAATGTCCACCCAACTCTATACATTCTATTTAGCCCACTCATGATATCCCATATAAGTTATCACCTGTAAAGATACCACAGCATGCGTTTACATATTGAATTTCGTGTGTTTCTCATTAACCGGAATCAGTCCGTGAGCGCAGTGGTAACTTTTCCTTTATCGTTTACTATAACATGCCTAGAATCTAGAACAGTATTTAATGTTTAATAAGTTCTTAAATAATATTTGTTGAATTGATGTTGAATGAATGGTGTTGAATAGTGTGATTTGTTTGCAAACACGCTTCTTTGAATTTCATCTGGGGAAATTCTGACAAATCTGTTTGGGGATTTATTCTTCCAGAGAGAACTTTTGTTTCTTCTTTGAATAGGGTTGTGGACCATAGGGGACACTTAAATAAATGTATCCTATTGAGGTCCTACGAATGTGCATGCAGTATGAACTTAACCTCAAACTTCCATGAGTGTCAACCACTGATTACGCATTCTTAAAGAAAACCTTCTTTCATGCACCCATAACCTAGTGGCAAGTGTCACTTTTCTCTCTTTTTTGGATTTTTTTTTTTCTGGTAGACAGTCTTTCATACATTTTTGTTTGCATGTACCCTGTGTTTTTGGTAAGTAGTACTTACATCTTCTCTCTTATTTTCACCAGAACCATGAAAACTGTTCCCATTATAACACTGTAGGTGGTAGTTGTCTTATGATAGCTTCAGCATGTACTTTGGATTCATATGAACACTTCATTTTTGATGTCTAAGGATTTCCCATACTTTCTTGATACGTCAGTACGCTTTTTAAATAACTATTTTAAAAATAATTCTAAGCATTGAGGTTTGTTTGTAATAGTAAATTTTTCAGATAACTGAATACTGCTGGGATTATTTGAAAAATTTAAAAGAAAAGTTAATATTAGAATAAAAAATGTGAAAATATAAGGAAAACATTACTAACAGCCATTTGAGTATCTACCTCTGTTCTTATCTATATTTCTCATTCTCATTATCCTAGATACATAACACCAATAGACAAAACCAGGTTTCCTATCATTTTTTTTCTCATTTGGAACACTAATTAACATTTTTCAAAGTCTACAGCATATGAATTATCAAAAAGACAGTCTCTATGAATCATTAAAAAAATATTATTCTCTGGTAGGAGGCCTAGTCCTATTTCCCTTTCCACTCTTAGAATAGTGCTTATATGCTAGAATGCAGTGTAGTTTGAAAAAGTCAAAGGACTGACCGAACTTAATACTCACTCAGTGTTATCTGAAATGAATTGACTCCTGGATTGGTTGTAAATTGATGAGATTAGTTATGTTTTGGTCATGGAAATCCTAGAGAAATTTTTAAGCAAAAGCAAAGAATGTTTTATTTTGTGATGAATACAATAGTTTGGTGTTTTGAAGGAGATAAAAGAATGTTAGATTTACTTGGGTAAATTTATTAAAAGTTCTTTGAGGCCAATGAGCTGTTAAATGGAATTATGTTTTTTTCCTTTCTAAAAATGATGAAGGATAAATAAATGGTAGTCAAATATATTTTACAAACTTTACATTTAAAATAATTTCATTGAGAAATGTCTAGTCCACATCTTTGTTTTCTTAAGAGACATTTTACTCTTCAATGTAAATAAATTTCTTAGGATTTGGATGTTGAATGTGAAACAGATTTATCTTTTTTTTTTTGCTTTTTTTTTCTCATTTTGTAAATGTGCAAAGCAATGGAATAGCTCAGCAAATAGTAGAAATATAATTTTTGAGAAATTGGAAGTGTAATTTGGTTGAAATTTAAATTAAATTCTTAACAACACTCAGGCTTTTTGTTAATGTATAGTTATTTGTTCATTCACTAATTGCCTGCAGATTGGATGTCGCTTTTTTTTTGTTTTTTGTTTTTTTACTTTAAAAGATAAAATATATTGCCAAAATAACATAAACTCAAGATAATGAAGACTTCACCACACTGAAAAAAAAATCACTTGAGCATGGAGTTGTAGGAGATAAAGATGTAATTAGTGATAATACCCTCTTTATTGGGATTCTAGTTAGAAATGATGGGTTAAATTACCTCCTTATCAACTCTACAGTGTTGATTTACTTATTATCCCCTCATCATATCTCTGACACTATTGATTTCAATCAAATTACAAAATAATAAAAAACTTTAAAAATCAAAACTATAGTTGTTTATGTATAGCATTCTAGAGTCTGAAGCAAAGTATTCCAGAATTACAGAAATAACAGATATAGTGTATATACGCATGATTTCTTTGTAATAAACTTTCTAGATTGTAGATTTATTTTTCTTCCTTGAGAAATTCTAATGGAAAAAGGCTTAAATGCTCCATTATTCTACAAATTCTCAGCCAATTTCACAATTTATGACACTGTTTTTTGTCTAGTAGTAAATTACTGTAGGCAAAAGGTAGAATAAAATTGTTCATTATTAGGGCGCCTGGGTGGCTCAGTAGGGTAAGCATCTTCCTTGGTTCAGGTCATTATCCCAGAGTCCTGGGAACGAGCCCCACATCAGGCTCCCTGCTCAGTGTAGAGTCAGGTTGTCCCTCTCTCTCTCTTCCCTGCTCATGCTCTCTCTCTCTCTCAGTCTCTCTCTCAAATAAATAAATAAAATCTTTTAAAAAATTACTAATCATTTTTTCTATATAAAACTCCCGAACACTTTCAAAAGTAGGACTTTTTAATCTGATAAATGTTTCTGATCATTTTTGGTTTTATCTTCCAACTCTTCAATTTCCAATTCTTTTTCACTGTCCTTCAAAATAATTTCTCTCCAAAATATTGTAAAAATCATACTAGGGTTTTTTTTCCCCCAGATACAATCTTGCCATATTTATACATATGTATTTTGAAATATAGTTGATATGCAATCTTACACTAGTTCCAGGTGTAAAACATAGTGATTCAACAATTACATACATAGGGAAATGCTCACCACAGTAAGTAAAGCAACAATCTGTGACTATACAAAGTTATTAAATATTGACTGTATTTCCTGTGCCATACCTTTCATCCCTGTGATTGATTTGTTTTATAACTGGAAGCTTGTAACTCTCAATCTCCTTTACCTACTTTGCTAACATTTTGTTGAGAATTTTTGCATGAATGATCATGGGGGTTATAGATCTGGAATTTTTATTATTATTATTATTTTGTAGTATCTTTATCTGAATTTGATATCAGGGTAATGTTGACCTCATAGAATGTTTGGACGAATTTCATATTCTTTTATTTTTTGGAATAGTTTGAGAAGAATTGGTATTAACTCTTTCAAGGTTTGGTAGAATTTGCCTTTGAAGCCATCTGGTCTTGGACTTTTGTTTGTTGGTTGTTTTTGAGTACTGATTCTATTTCAGTACTATTAATTGGTCTGTTAGATTTCCTATTCTTTATTCAGTCTTAAAAGATTGTATGTTTCCAGGAATTTACCCATTTCTTTTAAGTTGTTCAGCTTATTGATATATAATTTTTTGTTAGGAGTCTCTTATAATGCTTTGTATTTCTGTGATGTAGGTTATAGGTTCTCCCCTTACATTTCTTATTTGAGTCCTTTTTTTTTCTTGATGAGTCTGGTTAAAGATTTACCAATTTTACTTATCTTTTCAAAGAATGGGAATTTAGTTTCATTGTTATGTATATTTTTAAGTCTCTATTTCATTTCCCCTCTGATTTTTATTATTTTCTTCCTTTTATTAAATTTAAGTTCTGTTTTTTCTTTTTTTTTTTTCTAGTTCCTTTAGGTGTAAAGTTAGATTGTTTGTTTGACCTTTTTTCTTCTTTTTTTTTAATGTAGACCTATATTATTATAAACTTTAAAAAAAATATTTATTTGAGAGAGAGAGAATGAGTAGTGGGAGGGGCAAAGGGAGAGGGGAAGCCGACTCCCTGCTGAGCAGAGATCCAGACATGGGGCTAGATCCCGGAACCCTGAGATCATGACCTAAGCCGAAGGCAGACACTTAACTGACTGAACCGCTATAAACGTTTATCTTAGTTCTGCTTTTCCTACATTCCAAAAGTTTTGTACCATTGTTTTTCCAATTTCATTTGTCTCCAGGTATTTCTTGATTTCCTCCTTGATTTTTTTCATTGACCCATTGGTTGTTTAATATCATGTTTAGGCTCCACATACTTGTGTTTCTTCCCTTTCTTTTACTGTAATTGATTCATAATTTCATGCTGTTGTGGTCAGAAAAGATGCTTGATATGATTTCAGTCTTCTTAAATTTACTGAGACTTGTTCTGTAGCCTCACATGTAATCTATCCTGGAGAATTTTCCATATTCACTTGAAAAAATGTATATTCTTTTGTTTTTGGATAGTATGCTTTATCTGTTAAATCCATCTGTTCTAATGTGTCATTCAAAGCCACTGTTTCCTTATTGATTGTCTGGATGATCCATCCATTGATGTAAGTGGGGTCTTAAAGTCCCCTACTATCATTGTATTGCTGTCAATTTCTCCCTTTGTGTCTGCTGATATTTGCTTTATATATTTAGGTGCTCCATTGTTGGGTGGATAGAGACTTTCAATTTTCATATTTTCCCATTGGATTGAACCCTTTATCACTATGTACTTCCCTACTTTGTCTCATGTTAGCCTCTGTTTTAAAGTCTATTTTGTCTTCTAGACGTATTGCAACCTCAGCTTTTATTTCACTTCTAATTGCATGGAATATCTTTTTCCATTCCTTCATTTTCAGTCTGTATGTCTTGAGGTCTGAGGTGAGTCTCTTGCAGGCAGCATATAAACAGGTCTTCTATTTTTATAGAAGTTCAGTCACCCTCTATTCTTTGATTGGAATATTTAGACCATTTTCATTTAAAGTAATCATTGATAGGTATGTACCTACTGCCATTTGAATGGTTTTCTTGTTGTTTGTAGTTCTTCTCTGGTTCTTTGTACTCCTGTTGCTCTCCTTCCTTGTGAATGATGATTCTTAATGTTATTCTGAATTCCTTTGTTTTTTTACTGTATCAAGTATAGGCTTTCGGTTTGTGCTTACCATGAGATTCATATAAAATATCCTAACTATATAGCAATCAATGTTAAGTTGATGGTAGCTTAAATTTTAAACATATTTTAAAAGTATTACTTTTTTACTCCCCCTTCATGTTTTATTTTACATTTTTATACTGTACATATCATATTTTACATCTTTAAAATTTGTGAATTACTTAGCTTTTTAGATGTGATTGATTTTACTACTTTTGTTTTTTAACTTTCATACTAGTTTTATAAGTGATTGATCTATTTTTACTATATATTAGCTTTTATAAGTAATGTTTTTCCCTTTCATAGTTTTCTTCTAGTTATGGCCTTTTCTTAAGTTCCTTAAACATTTCTTATAAGGTTCATTTAGTGGTGACAAACTTTTAAACTTTTGTTTGTCTTAGTAAGTCTATCCTTCAATTCTGAATGATAATCTTGTCATGTAAGGTACTTTTGGTTATAGATTTTTCTTTCAGCACTTTGAATATATCCTGACATTCCCTCTGGCCTGCTGAAAGTTTCTGCTGAAAAGTCAGCTGATAGGCTTATGGGATTTCCCTTGTACCTAACTAGTTGTTTTTTTCTTGCTGGTTTTAAGATTCACTCTTTAATTTTTGACATTGTAATTATTATGTGTCTTGGTGTGGGCTTCTTTGTGTTCATATTGTTTGGCAGTCTCTAGGGTTACTGGACCTGGATATCTGTTTCCTTCCCCAGGTTAGGGAAATTTTCAGCTATTATTGCTTCACATGAGTTTTATGAAGTTTTATCTCTCTCTTCTCCTTCTGGGACCCTTGTATAGAAAATATTAGTATGATTGATGCTGTCCTAGTAGATTGATAATGTGAATATAAGTATGATTGATTAGTATGATTGATGATTAGTATGATTTATTCTTCTGTTTTTAAATTCTTTTTTTTTTTCTCTATTCAGACTGGGTGATTTCATTATCCTTTCTTCCAGATTGTTGATTTAGTCTTCTGCATCTGCTCATACACTGTTGGTTCTGTCTAGTGTATTTTTCACTTCAGTTATTGTGTTCTTCAATACTGATTGTTTCTTTTTTTACATATATTTTTTATCTCCTTGTTGAAGTTCTCATTGAGTGCATCCAGTTTTTTCCAAATTCAGTGAGCATCTTTATGGCAATTACTTTGAACTCTTTATCGGAGAGATAGCTTATCTCATTTAGTTTTTTCTGAATTTATGTCTCATTCTTTCATTTGCAACATATTCTTCCCCCCTCCTTTTTTTTTTCTTTTTTTTTACTTTGTATGGTTTTTGTTTTGTTTTTTATGAGCAAGGCAAAAAAGCTGCCTCTCCCAGTCTTGCAGAGTGGCCTTGGTTAAGAGAGCTCCTTTTGTAAACTCTTTGTGCCTTGTGACTTAGGTTGGCTGGTTGGAGCTGTAGCATGTGTGAGCTCAGAGTGTCCTAGGAAACTCTGTACAGGGGCTGCCCTACTGCAACAGCTGGAATTGGGTCAGATACAGGGGGGGTTGAGAGGATGGGGGTTGCATCTTGTGGGGCTGGCTGGAGTTGGCATGGGTTAGTGCTGTCAGTGCTTGGCAGTGTAGCAGGCTGGCTAGAGTTCTTGGACCCTGCTTCTATCTGAAGTATTAAGGTAGATGGGGAGTATAAACAGTGGTGCTGGTCAATACCTCCACCCTGTAGAGAGTTCCAGCAATCCTTCCACCGTTTGATGGATGCAGTAGGGTTAGCAAATGAGTTTCTTTCACTTAGAGTCTAGCTGCCTTTCAATAGCTATATGTTTTGTTTTTTGTTTTTGTTTCTGTTTTCTGTTTCTCAGGAGGGGTAAATCTGGGTGTGGGATCCTCAGGGTTCTCCCTCCCTATTGCAGGTTGCTGCATGGGAGGGTGGGGTTCCCATTGTTACCATGTCTGTTTCCTGATATTTTCTTTGTGGTCTTTGTATCCTTTGTTGGAATTGCTCAATATGTAGGTTTAGATCCATTGTGTCTGTGGAGGAGGTGAGTTCAGTCTTCCTATGTTGCTATCTTGAACCCCCAGACTTGCCATCTATTTTAAATTAAGGATTAACTAAACTATGTGAAATAGTACACAAAAGGGGAGAAATTGTATCTTTTTTTTATTTTATTTTAAAGATTTTATTTATTTATTTGACAGAGATAGAGACAGCCAGCGAGAGAGGGAACACAAGCAGGGGGAGTGGGAGAGGAAGAAGCAGGCTCATAGCAGAGGAGCCTGATGTGGGGCTCGATCCCATAACGCCGGGATCACACCCTGAGCTGAAGGCAGACGCTTAACCGGTGTGCCACCCAGGTGCCCAGAGAAATTGTATCTTGATGTTATGTAATATTTCTACATAAAATAAATACTTCTATAACATATGTATGTATAAAAAGGTAAAGATTTTGAATCTGCTTAAAGGAAAAAAACTAAAGTGTGATTTCCATATTTAAAGAAACTATTAGAATCAGAGGGCATATTCTATATAAAAAAGACCACAGGAATTGCATTTTAAACAGGAAATGGACATTGATAGGAACCTTTGTCATGATCATTTAGTACAAGAGGATCCAATAGGAAAATGTGTAGCTATTAGTTTAAGACTTATTAATATGTCCAGAATATCTGCCAGGAATGTTTTAGATTTAGAGAATGATAGGAGGCAAATACCTGAATATGTTAATATTTCTTCTAGTCTAGGGGTTGAAGTTTGCTTAGAAATAATTTGGCATGCCTACTAATCTTTAAAAGAAGTTCTCTGAACATCTGTATAGGGAAAACACCTGAGTTTCAAAGGCTAAAAGGGAAACCAAAGAATTTTTTTTTCAGTTTGTAAGTCCTTTTGCCAAAAGCACTAACTACAAAAGCTGCTAGTAAAAGCGGAGGTGACTGTTAGATTTAATCTGGGTTTTGCTGTTGTTTCTGTCTTTTGTGAAATTGTATGGAAATCAGTATTTTACTTTTTGAACTCTTTATTTACTAACAAGCTGGTTTTAGTTAGTATCACTCTATTTTAGATACACAGCTCTCTATTCTTATGACCATTTCTAAAGTTTGAGATATTCATTTTCACATGGGCTCAAAATGAAAAAGAAAACTATTTCTTTTTTTTTTTTTTTTAGATTTTATTTATTTATTCGACAGAGATAGAGACAGCCAGCAAGAGAGGGAACACAAGCTGGGGGAGTGGGAGAGGAAGAAGCAGGCTCATAGCAGAGGAGCCTGACGTGGGGCTCGATCCTGTAACACCGGGATCACGCCCTGAGCCTAAGGCAGACGCTTAACCGCTGTGCCACCCAGGCGCCCCAGAAAACTTTTTTTTTTTAACATGAGATGAATGGATGAAAGAGAAAGGGTGAGTGCAAGAGTTAGAAGACTGATTTATGATTATCTCTATGAACTAAGATAGGTACAGTGATAGGAAAATGTTTTTTTAAAAAAACATTAAGGATAGGGGTGCTTGAGTGGATCAGTCAGTTGAGTGTTTGACTCATGGTTTTGGCTCTGGACTTGATCTCAGGGTGGTGAGATTGAACCTGCATCTGGCTGCATGCTCATCAAGGAGTCTGATTGAGATTCTCTCTCCCCCTCTCCATCTGTCCCTCCCCCCCATTTATGCATTCTCTCTTTCTCTCTCAAATAAATAAATAAATCTTAAAAAAAAACACATTAAGGGTAACACACATGTTTAAAGCTGTTAATTGAACATCTGCCAATAATTATTTGGGTTTGGTGAATGATTTGACGTGTGTATAGATACCTGTATCTGTTCAGAGTTACTAACATTAAAAATGAGCTATTCCTTTAAGAATATTATAATTAAGGGGTACCTGGCTGGCTCAGTTGGAAGAGTATGTGAATCTTGATCTTGGGGTCATAAGTTTGAGTCCCACCCTGGGGGTAGAGATTTCTTAAATATTTTTTAAAAAAGAATATTATAATGAAATAAATATCATTAAGTGATATTTACCTGCAAAAGTTTGTGGGTGCTATTAGCACTAATTTGAATTTTGTTAAGCCTGATTTAAGATGCCATATATACTAAATGACTTAATCTAGGATGAAAGTAGAAATCTAACTATTTAAATCTAAACATAATCAGAAAAACCTTAGATGCAAGTGAAACTATTAATGAAAACATGATCATTGGATAATATATTTTTAAGTAACTTTTTAAAATTAATTTATTTTCAGTGTAAAAGTACAATCACAAAAACTATTAATATCTAGTTTTCTCCTGCCCTTGAATATATCTTTATTTCTCAATTCACAGTCACTATCACTACCAAATTAGATTTACTTACCTTAGATATGTTATCTTTTCCAATATTCTCTTTCTATTTAGGATATATTCATTCAAAACACAATCATTAATTCTGTTAAAGATATATGCATTATGTCAGAAAAACCCTTGAACTTTTTATATCCATGGAAATGTTTTGGTTTATAGAAATGGCCTGCCAAACTAAGACTCTTGAAGTAATTATTTGGAGACAGTTGTCTGTTTCTAAATTACCATGGCTTCAGTAGTAGCTAGGCTACCATTTGAAAGATGCTCAAGACAAGAAGGACTTAGGTTGGAATCCGTTCTCTACACCCTTTAGCTGTGCAGCCACCAGAAAGACTGAATATTTCTGATACTTTAAGGGTATTATACTTCTTCAGAGGCCACATGCAGAGTAATTATAAATTATAATAAAGCATGTTATTTCTGAGGAATATCCTGTTATATGGCTATGAAATTGTTCTTTATGAATATCCACAAATAGTTCCATTTCATTTATTCAAACAATGCAAATTGTCAGTGTGGATTTTTGACCAAATTAATCAAATATTCACACAAACTGATTGATTCTGAAACATTTAGATAAATTCATATTGCTGAGGATCTATTTAAGTTTATTAGAAGTTTATTAGAAGATTTTTAATTTATGTGCCTTATATTTCAGTTAAAATGTAGTTATATGTGCCCTTGCAGCAGGAATATTATTAATATATCATTTATTTACATAACCAAATTTGCCAGTAGAGATTATGAAATCTGAAATTTGAATGGAAACACATTGTACAATTCAGAACTATTCCAATGAGGCAAGGATAATCTGCTAGCAAAAAATTAACTTTGAGAGGTTGCCTACTGGCTCAATCAGTGGAACATGAGGCTCTTGATCTTGGGGGTTCTGAGTCAAGCCCCATGATGGGTGTAGAGATTACTTAAATGAATAACTTTCTAAAAATAACTTAACTTTGGATCATTAAACTAATTTGAATAATTACAAAATAGAGTGACTAATTGTGTATAACAATGTTAGTGATGTCTAAGGGATGGGCGGTAAGTATTATTAAGTTGATAAAGCATTTGTGGAACACCTCTGAAAAGTTTCATTTCTTATTTGGTTAATAGGAGAACGAAAATGGAAACAATTTTCGGTGATTTCTTGCAAAGAAATGGGGTGATGTGATCAAAGGAAGGGAGAAGAGATGTCAGACCAAGTAACATGTCTGATGTCAGACTGTTGTAAATTACAGCACAACTAAAATGAAAAATATCCTTTATTTCTTCATCTCTAAATGTTTACCAGATTTCCTTACACTATTATTAAATATAGTTCTTTTCTTTATCATTTCTAATCATTGTCTTATTGAAGGATGAACCATGTAATATCCATGTATATGTACATAATGCTATGTTGTCAGATATCTGATAGAATCACAAAGATAGTAAAATGTGAACTTTCCTCAATTTTTAAATCATGTAATACATGTCTAAGTTTTTTCCTTTTATGAATTTTTTATACTTCATCAAAATTATCAAATTCTAAGTTACTCCATTTATATAATGATGAACTTTACAGGAACAATATAAATAATGATTGCAAATTGATACCTTTGAGAAGAAAATTTTTTTTGTTTTTAGATTAAATTTTTATTAAAAATATTCCTTTTTTTGCATAATAAAATAATTATGTATTTGGCCACATTGTATGATTGATTTATTTAATTCCCTGTCCCATTTTAAAAGAGATATTCCAAACAAATACTTTGCTGCATAGGAATTGGAAATACCAGATTTTGTATTAATTGATGTTTAAATATTTCTACTGTGAAAAAGATAGTGTTGTTTATGACCATTATGAACATTAATTAGGCAGTTGTCAATTTCCTCAAGGTGTAAATTGCTACTTAAGGTTCATAAGTAAAATTTGCTTAAAAGTACTGGTTGAATATCGTAACAGCGCCTTTATCATAGTTACATATCACTATAGAAATATGTCAGAAACACAACTGCTACATTTTCTAAACTTAATCTGCAGATCAAGAAAGATTCTCTCTTTTTATAACACTCCGGTAATATTATTCACTTTCAAAGATATAATATTCCAGTCTAACACTTTAGTAAATATTCAGAGTGAACCTACCCTCAGAGAGATTTGAATAGTGCCCAAGCAGCATTGTTAAGTGGGGGGCATGTTGTAGAAAACGGCTCTCCTTTGATTTTAAGCAAATCCTTTTTTTTTTCTTTTACATCAGTAAAGATTTTTAAGTATTAACCTTTTACAGTAGCTTTGATGAAATACTTCTTAGTGATTCTAAGTAGATTAGCAAAGAAAGATAAATATATATGTCGTCTGTGCCAACTTCTAACTTGTTTGAGTCAGAAGCAAATCCAAATGTAAACCAGATCCTAAAAAAATCAAAAGAGTTTTTAAATAACTCAGTTCATTCTCCATGTTCCCCCAGGGATTTACCCTCTTCACCAAATAACTCCTAATCTATTTAAAAAACACCCAAGCTTTAGTTTTTGGCTGCTATATTTCTTTGCGGGAGACAGCTGTAGAGTAAATCAAGCATCAAATAGACTGTAATTCACCCACCTTTACACTGGTGTGCTTTTTACTGCAAGGTTATATAGCTGTCATAGAATTACTTGATTAGCATTCTTTTAGGGTGAGCAACACTTCAGTGCAAACCCATGGAGCTGAACTGAATCAATAAAGTTGGGTTGACATAAAAATGAACTTTATTGAACCCCACAGAGTAGTGCCTATGACAAAATTCAGGAAAGGAAAGAAATGGAAAATACATTTGTTCTTATTTTGTATTTTATTGTGAATCGTGTTATTTTGAAGATGAATTTGTCATACCTTTCTTGTTGTAAACTTCTTACTAGCCCTGGAATAGATTCTAGAAGATGTTGGTGATTATATGCCTGCAGTGTGTGGAATTAATTGGATCATCAAAACTCTTAAAAATTAAGAAAGTCAGGGAGTGGCAGGATCGTTTAGAACAACAGACTCCAAATACCGTAATTATTTCTCTATCTCATATGTGTACTTTTTTTGGTTTATTGGCTCCAATCTCTCCCATTTCTAACCACCTTTGTGGACTGGCTCTTTGTCACTGTTAGCTAAGGCTCACTGCTTTGGATAATCTCCAAATTTGACATATTGGAAATTCCGATAGAAAACAATCGGCAATCTCAGCTTCAGTTTACAAGTTTCCAGGAAGAGACTCCCACCCCTTTCTATGATCAACCATGTCTCGTAAACAAGGAGTTACATTAACAAATCATGTAGGAAAACTATTTGGAGCAGAGAGAACACACAGTAACCACACCGGAATGAGTACTAAAAAAAGAAAGGGATACAGGCTGAATAAAAGAAAAAGAAATAAAAGAAAACACTTTAAATAGCCATGTCCACTTGTGCTACCACAAGTTGAATCCACAGCTCAGTTGTACTTGTCAGTTCTTCTTGGTCACAGGTTTGAGTATTTTCAGTCCATTTCTGCCCCTATCCTCTTGAAAGGATAAAAGTTGAAATCTTATAGTCCCCCCACCTTTACCATTCTCGTTGAAGTTTATTTGCATCCTGCTTTATAGAAAATGAGGAAATGGGGTAGAACAGTGTTAATCAGAAGTGTGAGTGCCATTTGCCACGTGAATCGCTTCTCTCTTTCCAATTCACTTCCCAACATTAACCTGTTCCTTTTCGGTTGTAGAGATTAACGAACACTTAATTTTCTCAAACCAAAGGTCTAGGATGTAGTAAAATGGAATGCACGCCATTGGAGCCACCTTAAAATCATTCTGCAACTGATAAGACCACTCTGCAAATCTTCCTCTCCAGATACAAATAATTGTGATTTTTCTCTCTAACAGCCTTGCTTTTTGTTCTGGTGGGAGAGTCCATAGATCCCTTGCTACTGCTATTCTTTCCTTTACATCCAAGTGGGTGTGTAGGTGTGAATTCTGCATGCTTTGTCTGAATCTCCCCTGCCATTTTTCAATCACAAACACTTTAGTAATTTAACCCTGTGTTAATCAAAATATGGATCAAGGACGAGTAGCATAAGCATCCCTTGGGAATTTATTAGAAATTCAGACTGTCAGGCCCTGCTCCAGACCTATGAAGTCAGATTTTAATAAAATCCACCCATGAATTGGATGTACATTAACTTTGGGGTTGAAGGAGGAGAAATGTCTACTGTTCTATAACCCTCTCAGATAAAAAGTTATCAAGTAACAGAGCCCACTTTTAGAGTATCTTTCTTATGTCATTCCTTATCTGTATTTCAATAGTGTATTCTTTCCTCAAATATTCAAAATTGTTTACCTGGAAATTAATAGTAAGCCTCTAAATTATGAGCTGATCATAGTCTAAGCTCTCTAAATCATTTCATCCATCAATTGCAGCATCATGTCCCCAAATACTACAATTAACTGACTACATCATGCAAGCACAAATTATCATAATTAGAAATCATATTTTTCAATAATTAAAAAAAAAGATTTAAGTGAATTCTTCTAGCACACATATCCCTTCATAATCTGACCCTTTCCTAACTTCTAAAACCTTGATATAGCCCATTGACTGCAATTTCCGGAAGTGACTTGCAATTTCAAGTTATTTCATACTTCTGTGAATCTGCTTCAACTAGTCTCATTACATGACAGTCTTCATTTCTCAGAGACGCGTTGCACCTCACTAATGCTCCTCAGTCCTCCCAGATTTAATTCCAGTGTCATCTTAGCAATTACCTTAGTAAACATGCTACAGTATTTCTTCATGAACCCACAGCAAGTTGTTATAATTGCTAATGGGAAATATTTACTTGTTGCCCTTCATCTAGGAAATGCAAGTTTATTTAAAAGAGGTGGTAATTGTGTAGTTGTCTTTTCATCCTAACTCATCATAAAGTGAGCATATGACCAAGTCTTTGATTAGAAAATGCATGCACGAATGAAAACATGCTTTTGTAATAGTCAGACTATGTTTATTCTGTGCTTGTAGTGTGCATAAGCTATGCTAGGTTTATATAAACTAGCCCTCAGTGATCACTGCTCTTGGTAGTCACACCCTTGTGTAATCTCCGGTGGAGGTGAGTTGGGTTGACTGTCCCTCGTGTCTTTCTTCTAAGCAATAAAATATGGCAAAGGGAATGAGATGTCACTTCTGTGATTAGGTTACATAGAATTGTGACTTCTGGCTTTCTCACAAACTCTATTGTTTATTTGGCTACAGGAGTTTGAAACAAGCTGCTATGTGAGGCCCTCGAGACAAGGAACTGAAGACAGTCCTTGGCCAGGAGTCAGCTAGAAACTGAGGCCAACAGGCTCTAGGAACTGAATTCTTCCAGCCACCACGCAAACTTAGAAATTGACCTTTCCCCAGTCCAAACCTTCAGTTTAGATTCCAGTCCTAGATGACACACTGATTGTAGACCTGCAGGCAGAAGAGGCAGCCCAGATTCCTGACCCTTAGAAACTTAGATATTAAATGGGTTTTTTTAAGCTTATAGTTTTGCGGTAATTTTTTTTTTTATGATTATTTATTTATTTATTTATTTATTTATTTATTTGACAGAGAAAGCCAGCGAGAGAGGGAGCACAAGCAGGGGGAGTGGGAGAGGAAGAAGCAGGAAGAAGCAGGCTCCCAGCGGAGGAGCCTGATGTGGGGCTTGATTCCAGAATGCCTGAGCTGAAGGCAGACGCTTAACGACTGCGCCACCCAGGCGCCCCTAATTTTGTGGTAATTTGTTACACAATCACACTCAACTAATACAGATTCTCTAAAGCATTACCTTACCTAAAATTTGTGAGGCCTTAAATAATATAGAAGTGCTACTCTAATGATAGACAATATTTCAGATGCATTTAGAGCTCAGGGAAATGGTTATTTTAATTCCAGGCATGGAAGCCTTGGATTCTGACAGAAATTATGTGTTTAAGCATATAACCTCATGACTGTTAACAGCGTGAGTATAGTCACTGTTTCCCGACCTTCTGCATGTCTGAAACTTTAGAATTGTGTTTTATGCATTACTGAAATTTTATCATTATTCCTACTTTGATATTACTTAATTATAAATTATAAATCTAATTATTTAATTCACTTGTTCTCAAACACTTTATTATTAGGAACTGTTTGTTTCTCATGAACCAGAATATTTAAAAATTATTGAGGATCCAAAAGAGTCTTTGTTTATATAGATTATATCAATAGTTACTAAATTTGGAAGTAAAAGTAAGAATTTAAGGTGTTAATGCATTTATTGACTTAATAATGTCTGTTTCCTATAAATATAATTTTTTCCCCTGAAGTTGTCTATATTATTTGAAGTAAAATAATTGAGGGTAATGGCATTTTTAAAACATTTTCCAACTCTCTTATATATTGCTTCATATAAGAAAGCTGGAGTCAAAAGGTTTTTTTTGCATTAAATCACACATTATTATAGCCCCTGAAAAAGTTCACTGACATTAATGAATTAGAGCAAAAAGAAAATAATATCCTAGTATTAGGATGAATATATTTGTGAACTTTTGGCCCTGCTGAAGGGTCATAATGGCATGAAAGGCAAGACCACACTTTGAGAACTGTTGATTTACCAGTCCTCTATTTTCTCTTCTGTTCTGAAAACTAGCTAATAAGCACAATTTTAAAAAAATGAACAACCACAAAAATGATGGTAATAAAAAGCATTTTAAAAACTTATACTACCAAGTATAGAAACTCCTATCACGTGATGGAAGCCTCCTTTTGATTTATTGTTAATTGGCATGCTTTATTTGACCAGTCATTATTCTAGTCTGCAGTACTGTCAGCCAGTTTAAGTTTCTGCTTTTGTTCTCCAGGATAGAGAAAGTTTCAGATGTGCTGAAAGACAAATACATAAATACTCTCTGGTCTCTTTATTTTTCAATTTAAAAACTAGATTAGAGAAACAATTCCTACCCATTCGATATAGCTGGATGTGTTAGGGTACTTCAGAGAAACAGAACTTCTTCACTCAGTCTACTGATTTAAATGCTAATCTCTTTCTGAAACACTCTCATGGACACACGCAGTCAAGTTGCCACACAAAATTAACTATCACATTGGATTTTAGCACATTTGTTATATTTAGTTCCTGGTGATTTCCACTTATTTTTCTAAGTCATGTTTTATAAGGCAATGCTGGTAACTTAATGAATATTTAGTCTCTTAATTCATACTTTAATTTTTATTTCTGAAGATGAGACACTGAGCATTTACCCTCTTTTAATAATTGTCTAAGTCTCAGATTTCAGTTATTGTCAGCATTAGTTTTATTTTGAATGTCTGTCTAACTACTCACAGCAAAGATATGAGTGCAATCTGGCTATGATTTTTACTACCGTAGAGTGTCTGAACCAGAATGGAGAAACAAAGTAAATATTCTGTCTAATATTTCAGATACTTTGACCTGCTGTACTATTACTGTTCTTGTTATATGTAATTCAAGGAGAATGTACATTTTTTTGAGGATTATGCAAACTGATTCTACAAGTCTGGTAAGCCAAATTACAAAGCTGGGTTATAATACATTAAGTATATTACAACCCACTATAATTATCATTAAGGATTTAATTTTTTTTAAATATATTTATGTAACTCACATTCAAGCAAACTGGAAGATATTCATGTACTTATTTTTTCACCTGTCCAGGAGTTTGATGTATTCCATGCTAGTTACAACACTCATTTCCTCTTGTACATTAGATTGAAATGTATGCTTTTAAGAGAAATCATGAAATCGATACCTGTTATTTTCACTCAGGAATTATTTAAATTAAGGGATTAAGTCTTAATCTTCACTACTGAAAGTTTATAAGCTAGTGTGCTTGATAGCATTCCTTAGATCCTGATATTATGAAGGAAGCGAATTCTATTTCAGGTACTGGGGAATCATCTGATATTCTAAAACAAACAAACAAAAACTTTTCCTGGACACTACTGTACTTGCTATTCTTTGGTTGCATTTCAGAAATCCAATATGTTCTCAGAGGAATTAATGAAGTAAATATCTCAGAACTTATGGGCAGGTAAAATAAGACAATTACGAAAATATTGAAAGGATAATTACATAAACATTCACTAAGAGAATAGAAATGATTGTTCAAATAACCCACACTTGTCAAATATTTATCATTATTCACTGTGAATTTAAAATATTCAAAATTAAGCATAGACATGTTTATAGGTATTTCTTTCTTTTTTAAAAAATTTATTTATCTATTTTGAGAGAGAGAGTGAGAGGGAGAAGGAAAGAGAATCTGAAGCAGACTCTGTGCTGAGTGGCGAGGCCAACATGGGCCTCGATCTCACGACCTCAAGATCATGGCCTGAGTGATACCAGGAGATGGAAGGTCAACTGACCAACCTACCCAGGCACCCCACGAAAATTCTTAGAGTTGTAGTCCATAAGCTCAAAGTAAACATATGTAAACAGTAAACATTAACTGACCACAAATAAGAAAAAAAATTGTGGAAGAAGTTTTAAAAAACTAATTTCTTAAATATTGAAGTTGAAATTGCACAGTGTTTGTTCTATAAAGGGTATTTGCATTTAAAATAGTGCATTTTAAATTTTGAAATGTTTAATTTATAATTACAGCATCATTGGATCATCTCCATGTTTAAAAGGAGGGAAATTTATGCTCAGATTATGATACCAAATGTGAATATTTTATTGCCAAATATTTTGATTACTTCTGACATCATTTTCAAATATGTTGCAAGCATGTTTGACTTTAGTGCAGATGTTATTTTTTCAAATTATGTGAAATAAGAGAGAAAAATAAGTGATTACTGAATTAATCATATACTTAATTAATAAAATACATTTGAAGATAAAATAACCAGATGACAAATTTTATATATTTCATATAAACCTTCAAGTTACTGAGAGTATATTTTCAATGTTTATGTTGTGAAATTAAAATCTCATTTCTATAAATATATAAACCGTGATATACGTTGTAAATCCATATGTATATGAGGAGAAACGTAATACTTTCATATTTATGCTCTTTCTTACTTTATCTAGGCTTCATCTCAGAATCTGCATAAAATTACATTTTTCATATTAGAGATCTCAATGAATCTTCTTATAATAGTTACATAATAAGTTATTAAAGAAGGAAAATGCAAGGATAACCAGTTATTACTGTGTATATTTAAGTTCAGATATATGTTAGCCCTGCTGTATTGTTAAGGATTTTCATAATTTGGAAATTTAACATACAAATACTGCACATCGAGACAAAGATATGGAATGAAAATTATATAGATGCTGAGAATTTGGAAATTTTGAGGCATTTGGAAATTGAATCAATATTGCATTTGTTAGATATCTGAATACTGTCTGCATTTCCCACTAAGAAGGGATGCTTCTTAAGCTCAACTAAACACTGAGACTCATGAGACCACACAAGGTAATATTTGCCACAATCTACTCAAAAGGGTATAGGGCAGAAAGCTCAGCATGCCAGGAGGGCCACATCGGGTAGTTATCCTCAGTGGGAGTCTGGCAGCAGTTCTTGTAGTCCATAAAACCATGATGAGTGCTCTTTTTTCCCAGGTAACAACTCAGGTATAGGAGATAAAATACCCTATCTACAGGTGTGGAGACCACTCTTGATTAAAAGCCTCACATCCCACAGGAGCAAGATCAACCTTTGTACCAACATCAACCTTTCAGGGATCCCACAGGATTCATGCCCAGTTATGAAAGTCTCCTTATTCAGGGCAGTTTCACAACAGGGCTTCCTATCAAGTATTTATTGTTTTCTGATTTAATGCAGCCTACAACGAAGGAGTCCTTTTACCATAAGCAATGTTGCTTAGGAACTTATTTGACAACAGCATCCCTACCTGTTTCTAGGGAAACAAAGCTAGGAAATGGAACTGAAGTTAAAATTCTCATACAGAAGAAGAATGATCTGTTAACCCTTTGCCAACACCATTCCTGTGTGTGTGTGTGTGTGTGTGAATACGCTTTGCTGACTCTTAACTGTCATCCATCATCTTCATGAACAAAAAAGGCTAACTTGGAAGATCATTAACAAATACAGAGTAATCAGAGCCCAAGGCTTATGTAACATTTATGTAGAGTTTCCTCTTAGAATCAAGCTGTAGGTATGGTCCACATTGCATTTATGGTGACATAAGACATTGTGTGGTCAATAAAATTTATATTTAGTCAGACTGGATTTATATACATTACTATTTAGCTCTCACAATCCCTATCAACATGAGTTTTCATTGACAAGGAAATCAAGGGAAGAAACAGTTTGAAAATGGAAAGGTGTGCTCACTGTGGAGCATCTGCTTACAATTGTAATCAAGATTGGAAACCTGGCATTTATTAGTGACCTTAGTGAGAATGATTAAAGTGGCATAATGCGGGAGGAGTAGGATTGCAATGGGTTAAGGTATGACTGGGAACTGAAGTAGTGGACATTATTACTACACAGATATGAAGGTGATAAACAATAAGGCATAGAAATCAAATATTTTTCAAGTATGAAATCTGAGCCTTTTACAAAACTGATGAGAAAAATATGTTAAAATAGTCAATATTTAAAAAATGATTAACGCTATTAAAAATGGAATAGATTAGAAAATTTGCAGATCATTATAAATCCCCATTTTTAAAATTAGCTATAGGACATTGTCTAGGTGTTGAGCAAAGAGCACAGATTTGATAGAAAGTGAATGCTTTGTGGTTAGAAAGTTCATTGCCATTTAACTCACTCATGAATGAAAGCCTCTGGAAAATCCATTTTGTGTATTTGGTCCTCAACAATATTAAACATACTTCAGATGATAGATATTTGAATTTCTTAAATACATAAATAATGAATGAAAAAGCATATACAGTAAAAAGAATGGAAAAAACAAATTCAGAATATGTTCATATATATCTGTAGTCTTAGTGAAAATGATAATGGCATACACATTTTAATATTTTATCTAAGTAAAGCTGTTGACATGAATTTTAAGTACATTCACCTTGGCTGTAAATCATCACCCAACTTTGCAAATCTTACTCATATCTATAATAGGCACTGATCAGTGTTTGAATTCTTATTATGCACACATTTCTCTCAAATCATTGGGTTAAATCTAGCTTTCAAAAAATTAATCTTAAAGGCATTGAATATTTTATTAAGAAGTGATAGGGGGTGCCTGGGTGGCTCAGTAGGTTAAGTGTCTGCCTTCCTCTCAGGTCATGATCTTGGGGCCCAGGGTCAGGCTCCCTGCTTAGGGGGGGAGTCTGCTTCTTTCTCTGCCCCTCCCTGCTCATGCTCTCTCTCTTGCTCTCTCTCTCTCTCTCAAATAAATAAATAAAAACTCTTTTAAAAAGTGATAAAATTGATAGATAGTAGGGGATGTTGTACATGTGGGCACAGGTTTATGAGAATTCTGAAAATTCTCAATTATGTTGTTAATCTAAAACTGCTCTAAAAAACATTTACTAAAAAAATCAATAGAGTAAAGCAATGTCAACATGCTCTCACCGTCGGTTAAAAATGGAAATGTTATATGCTGTTAAAGGTCTTATAAAACTAAGTTGAATAGTTTTCCAAGTTAATCAACATAGTGCTGAGTATCATGTAAGCCAGTACTTCAGAAGGAAAACTTTAAACATGTATCATGAAGTGCAAAATTGAAAAACTAACTCACATATATTAAGAATGCTTCTATGTGTATCATATGTTTAATACTTATACACAATCTCATATATTCAAATTTCACACAAAATTTTTGGTTACATTAAGCATATGTTAAGAAATACATTAAAACTGATTATATATGTTCAGCTCTTTCTATTGATGACATATGAAGTTTTTGCACAAAAGCCAGAGTTTAGAATTATTCTGTACAGCTTTGAACAGATCAAACACTTAGTCTAAATTATAAAATGAAACCATTGATGAATAAAAAACCATAGTGAAGATCAACTTACATAACACCGCATCTGGTCTGAATTGTCCAGGCAAACTTAAATTCATCCTATGGATCCATTTCGCTTGACCCTAAAGGCCCTTCCCTTTATATTTCTGTTGGGGAATCTGCGTTCCTGAAATGGTCATTGTCTGTGTTCTCATGATTATCATACACCCACCCCATTCTGTAGTACATGAAATATATTAGGATAACTAATATTTTGAAAGAGTGAATGCAAGACTGATGGCAACAAATTTGATTTAAAAATGGTTCTTTTGTTGGTGCCAGGTTGATATAATTAGACCTGGTTATTTTAGGTCCCAAGGGAATGAGAATACTAAGGCTGTAGTCATTATGTTGGTTCTGAATGGATTCATTCAATAGAAAGTGAACATAAAATTAACAACGAAGAAAAAAATTACCTAATTCTACTGGCTGATGCTCCTAGGGAAATTGAGCTAAAGTATATATTGTTTTATAAAGATGGAAATTAATATATGCTAATAATTCTAACTTTTAAAATGCTTATACTATTTTCTCATTGTTCACTTGAATTCTTTCAATATGTTCATATTGAACATATTGGTTTTGTTCTATTACATATTTTTGTTATTCCATTCAAATCCACCTGAGTCCTATTGCACATACACAGGATGATATTATAATAGGATGACATTTTTCCTCAATAATCACTTTTACTTGAACTAAATCCATAAAATAAATGAGACATTGGTATCTTTTTGAAGGAGGAACATCTTTTAAAAATTTTATTTTGTTATAATAACTTTCATGGTAATCCTCCTATATCCACCTCATTGAGCTTGTTTCAGGTGACCCCACATTCTAGGGTGTGTGGGTCCACAGATCTTTAAAATGTGCTTATTTTTAAAATATTTATATTCTTTGTGTAGAAAATATTCTTTGAATATATAATTCATGTTACAAAATAGAAACAATTACCCAAGCCAACTTTGGTTTAAGAACAAAAGAACGGGAATAGAATTAAAGTTTCCATGAATTTATTTTACTTTACTAGAAATACAATTAGGAAAATTTGGCAAACTCTGTGAAGGATGGAAAAATAATTGATGTGATTTATTTTGAAATTATTAAGTGTTATGCTCCGTATATTAGTTGTATCATTAGGGTGGTTTCTGCTTCAGAATCCATGGTATTTTGAACAGAAATGATTAAAGAGGTTATTAACAACTCTACAAAGAACAGGGCACACAGTGTTTAAACATTACCCTATCATCTGGGTACAAATGTTCAGCATCATTATGTTTCAACAATAGCAATTTACTATAATACTGGAGAATAAGTAATCAATAGAGGCAGGTAGTGCGTGTTACTGCCACAGAAAAGGGTGCAGCCTCTTCTGTTCCAACCTTTGGAAATCAATAAGCAGTCCTCTTCATAAGATGGCCTGTTAGTCTTCGTTTCAGATGGCAGTGAAAGGCATGAGCTGTAATTATCAAGCTAAAAATTGTGCCAGGGTTTACCTTACTGTTTGCAAAATGTGATTTGATTCGCAGCTCAATGAAAAATAAAAAGATGCATCGCTATAAGAGAAACACCACTTGAAATCATGATGACTGTATGAATATTAAAATGCTAACTGCGTGTAGTTGCTTGAACCAATACTGGGAATGTTGTAGATGCATATAATAGGTATTAAACCAAGAAATTAGCAAGCCTAAAAGAAATATTTATCCTTCTACGCAAATTATTTGTTTACTTTCTGCCCTATCCTCCCATCAGGAGTTACTGGTTTTCAATTTGGAAAATTTCAACTGGATCGCTGGTATTACTAACATTGATAAACTCCCCTGTGTGGCAAAATAAATAATGTGCAAAAGTCACTGCCCTAAAGCAGAGGATGTGTGATTTTTATTTGAAAAGATCTCAGGGATAATCAAGAACATAATTTCATTATGCAGATGGAAAATCGGAAGCCCTGTATACCCAAGCAATTGCAGCAGGAATCATCTTAAGTTTGTTTTTGTGCCCTGATGGGGAGCTGAATCTTTCGATTTTTCCTGTGTTTAGCCAGTATTCTCATGTGTTGTGCAGATGCCTATCAAATGCTATTGCTGTCATGGAAGTTGTAGTTGTACTGGATACGGCTTATTCAAGTAACATTTGTACAAATAAGCGTTGCTTAATAAGCTGAAACTACACCATCTTAAATTCTGGGAATCCCAGAGGCCCTAGGTTTTCTTTTGGTCTGATTACAGCTAAGAAGGTATGGTTTGCTAGAGAGAAGTGTGTTTGAATGTGAGAATGACAGTGTTGAGCTCTGTCTCTGATATCAGAGCTCCAGTTCCCATTTCTATGCCTATTATCAAAATTAATGAATTCTCTCTTACATTCTGTTATTGCAGATAAGTGTAGCAACCGTGGAATGGATGATGCATATGTTGCTAATTGGTAATTTTTTTTCTATTTTCTTGTAAACAAAAGAAATACGGAAGTCTATCAGCAAAGTTATATCAGATAAGCCTCCTATAGCAGGATCTCCCCAAATGTATCCACAGTGGTTAGAAGACTTTGGAAGGGACATTTATACACATGCTGAAAGAATGGGGGGAACTCTATTCCAGGAAACTGGGAGATGACCGCAAAGCTTAAGTGAGAAGAGTATAAATAGTATAAAATTGGGGAATTATACTTTAAAGCTATTGTCCCTTAAGTTTATTTTTGAGTTCATATTTTTCATGAAATAGATTTGCACTGCAGCCATAAGAATTTTGCAATTGATGGTGGTGAGTGCTAAGTTGGAAAAAACGAGTGACGATTTATTTTATTTTTGCCTCAGAGTAAGTTTTAAAAAGTGTTTTGGGAGTGAAATGGAGACTGAACAGCAAACCAAATGATCCATGGTAGTTAAGTTTATTTTCTGAAAATGAAATTTGAGTTTCAATGTATTCATTTCAACTAAGTGTTAAGTACTAATTAATTTATAATGATTCTTATAGACCATTTCTGTCTTCAACTGAATATAAATTTGACTAATGAAGTTCATTGATTATATGTGTAAAACTCCCCAACATTTCCCATATAGGCTTTAATGTAATCAGTGTTAATTAATAATTACTAAAGTTGCAAGGTTTCTTCGCAAATTCCATTAAGCCCATACTGTTAATGATTTCCTTGCAGAGAAAATCAAATATCTGATTCCTAATACAATTCTATTTATAATAATATTTTAATTGATATTTTCTGAATTAATAAGGTCATATTTTATAGCAGATGGGATTTTCTAAGATATTTAGCATGAATCCATTGATACTTAAAGTACTACAACTAGACTTGTAGATTTATGTAAATAAGCATAGTTGTGGTGATTTAATGCATTCTGCTAGGCAAAAGATTAAAAATGAATGTAAAAAGTTAATTGTCATTTCCCATATTCAAATCCCTTTGTTTAATACTAATGGCTCATTTCTTTCCCATGTGATAATCATTTAAGTGACAGTATATGCTAGTATGTAAAAGAAAAAGCATGCCAGAAAGAATATGAAGCATAATTACTCATGGTATTAAAAATATCAAAAAGGAAACAAAAGGCTTACTGATTATGACTTTGAACTTGTTTTGAATTTCTGTGGGAGGGAGAAAGACCCAGTGGATCCAGTGTTCCATTTTTCTTCTATTTCATCCTATTGCCCTTACTGACATATTGATTACTCTGGTCAAGATCAGCGTGTGTTTTCAATACCTATATGTACTTGATGGTTATGATCTCCTAATCATTTTACTTATATAAAGTTAATTTCTCTTATATGAAACAACGTTAAATGCATTTCATATCAAACTTACTCATCTGAGTTTTCATTATTTAGATACATATAAATATTAACTATTAGTGATTTAAATACATATTTAAATTTAACTCATGTTTCTTAAGTAGCATGCTTTTGAAGGCAATCCAGATGTAATCACTGAGTTATTGTGGTTTGCTTCTAATAAAAACTAAATAATGTGCAATTGAAGAAAACTGGTCTCAGTACAAAATCTTGTGTAATTTGGCACTGTCACAAATTTACCAACCCTCCATTTCCAAATCTGCATACTGGGAAAGGGAGGATTCCTGAATCTATAGAAGCCCTTAGAAGTTTGAACTCTTAGCAGTTTAATATCTATAAATGGTAGCTTCTGAAATTTTTTTATCATCATAATAAAAGAAATTTAAGTGCATGGCTATGCAACTATTGAAAAATAAGAAATCTTATCAATATATATTCATTTGGAAAGAATATTACCAATGATGTTCCATATCAAATGCTCTCTTATTTATGGTGAAGACACCTAGAGGTTTTAAATATCTGTCCAGCATTTCTCCCTCTTCCCATAATCAAATCTGTTCTATATATGAGCTTTACGTGTATTTGAAGTAAACTCCTGACTATGAAATATGGCATTTAGTTGTTGTAGTTTCTACGGCAATATAATGCTTTATTATGCCCTTACTCCCTCTATACCTACTTGTTGAGACCTCCAATCATTTCATTCTATAGTATTTAACTTCCCTAATATTCCCAGAAGACCCAGACTATTGCTAGAACTAGTCTCCCACAACTCTGAATTTGTTTTTTTCATTTTTCCTGCCTAAAGATTGTCGATCTTTGATCAACTGAATCACTTGCATAAATAATCTTTTTCCTCTATCACTGAATACTGCTAGAGAAGAATACACTACCTTATTTACTTTTATCTAAAACAGTGATTTTCCTTTAACAGTAACATCAATACCTTGTTTTCCCTTAGTCAACAAGTTCGTGTTTTTTTTTTTAATTTTTACGTGGTTCTTATCATATTTTTCTTATTTCTCTCTCACACTTAAACTTCTCAGTTGCAGGTGACCATGCTTATTCCATCATACATAAAATGGTGATAAGACAATGTCACTAATTGCCTCCCTCACATCTATTTGCTTTAGTGGGAAAGAGGAGCGCATGAGAATTAAATCGTACATTATAAAGTGCGCAATCTTGTGAGAAGACACATATTTTAAAAGCTCACTATATAAATAAACATATTTCATAGGTGCTATGAAGGAAAATTTAAGGTGTGATAAGACTAAGTAGTCACCATTCTAGGAGAGTTAGTAAGGGAAGGCCTTTTTGAGCCAGTGATGCTTGAGAAGACCCAAAGTGGAGTAAGAATAGTAGACAAGTGATCACTGAGGGGAGGGGACTCCAGACAAATGGTGTGGCAAAGGAAGAGATCCTGGAATGGACAAAAAAGTTTTGTAGCTCTCCTGAGTGATGCTCACCTAAATAGGTATGAGAGTCATTTGCTAGAAATTCTGCATTTATCTACCTGAAGAACAAAAGAGCAAAGAAGTATGGAGCACATCATACAATTGCTATATGGACAGTCGGGAAGTGTAATTACAAATGACAGTAACATGGCCCAGACCAACTGTGAAGGAGTCCAGGACAGTTAGATCACCACAGTGGCCAGTAAGAGACAATGGAATGTGTAAGCCTCCAGAATACTTCTGCTCAATCCTGGGGTACTCAAGGGACTAAAAGAAAACGAATACACCTTGTGTCTAGAAAGTAAGTGGGAATGTGTCACAAGAGCTGGAGTGTCAGAAACCAAACTGTCTGACCTTAGAATGAAAATGACCGTATGTCTCATTTTGACTATAGCGACCCTAGTTGTCAGGGTTCCACCATAGTACCCCCTTCATGCAAAATCGTGTTCTGGTTTGATCAATAAATTATACAATTCCTCTAATTCTATAACAAACCAAAATGAATTTATAATCATGGAGAATAAATTTCCAGATTTTTTAAATATTTTTTTCTAGACTCTGAAAATGATCACAAATTTAAAACACTAATTTGTGGATTTTGGGCATCTTTACAGGAAAATACTGTGCAAACAATCTAGTTCAATCATATACTATTTTTTGTAAATAATACATTTCTGGGGAAAAAATGAAAAAATACCATAAGCCAAATGTTGTATAGTTCCTGGAAACATTGCTGTTTTAATTATTCTGGGGGAAAAAAAAAAAGAAGTACCATACTGAGCTATTACTAGGCCTTTAGGAATGCCAAAATCTCCCTAAATAATTGAATTGAATTTATATAGAAATTGACATTTGAGAAGATTGTCAATAAGTTAACGTGGGAGCAAGGCATGAAGGGTGTTGCGGCCATGGTTAAGAAATTTTACTTTTTCTGTCTGTGAAATAGGAACCCATTGTGGAGTTTAAAGTCAAAGAATGATTTTTTTCTGCCTTATATATATTTTTAAAATTAACATTATTTCTTAAATTTTTGAAATAATTGCATATTCACATATGATTGTAAGAAACAATGCAGAGAGAGCCCATGTATTCTTTACTTGTCTACCCTAATAATAAAGTTTTGTGGAACTATAGTATAGTATCACAGCTAAGATATTGACCTTAATATAGACAAAATACAGAGTATTTACAACTCCACAAAGATGCCCTTAACCTGTGGCAACCACCAATCTGTTCTCTATTCCTGTATTTTTTGTCATTACAAGAATTTTATGTAAGTGAAATCAGGCAATATATAACCATTTAAGACTGACTTTCTTCACATTAACATTCATTGTTTTGGGATAAATGCCAAAGAGTACAGTTGTTGAACATATGATATTTGCAGGTTTGGTCTTATAATAAACTGCCAGAATACTTTCTAGAGTCATTTGGACCATTTACATGCCCACCAGCAAGGTACAGGTGGTCCAGTTTCCCACATTCTCACTAGTATTTGGTATTATCACTATTTCTTTTTTTAGCCATTATGATAGTATGGTGATATCTCATTGTTTTCAATTTGCATTCTCCTAATACTAGCAATATTACACATATTTTATATTCTCATTTGCCATCTGTACATCCTCTTCAGTGAAATATCTGCTCATGTCCTTGGCCCTTTTACTACTTGGGTTGCTTTTTCTCTGAGGTCTGAGAATTCTTTATCCATTCTAGTTACTAGTACTTTGTCAGAAGTCTGAAAATCATGAATCCCAGTCTTAGCTTGTGTTTTCATCCTTTTCACAGAGCCCTTGTCTTTGCAGAGATCACTTCTTTTCCTTGTTTAATTTGAATAATGTCCAATTTACTAATATTTCTATTTTTATGCAGAGCACTTTCGTACAAATCTGAGGACACTTTATATAGTCCTAGATCTCACAGATTTTTTTCTTATTTTTTTTCTAAAACTTCTACAGTTTTATAATTTCATTTTGATATGATACATTTTGAATTGACTTTTATATATGAAATGAGATCTGCAAAAATCAGGTGGGCATATTTGTGTGTGTCTCTTTCTGAGCCTTCTTCTCTGTTAATGTTTCTGATCTAGGTGTCAGTCTCCCCACCAATGTGATGCTGTTGCATGCAATGTAGCCATATAGTAGGCAGTAGTATCCATCAGGCAGAGTGATTCACCCATCTTTTTTCCTTTTCAATATTGTTTTACCTATTCTTGGGACTTGTACCTTCATATATAAATTGTAGAGCAAACTTGTTTATGTCTACGAAAAAAACCTTGCTGAGATTTTGTTAGGAATTCATTAATCTTAGCAATAAATTTTGGGAGAGTTGATATCTTTACTATGTTGAATCTTCTAAGCCACTAATGTAATACGTCCCCATTTATTTACATCTTCTTTGATTTCTTTCCTCATCATCATCATTTTGTTTTTGCGGGATATAAATATATATAAATATACATCGTTGAATGTACTTAAGGATTTCATTTTCTTTGGAGCAATCATAAATGGTATTATGCTTTTAATTTTGGTTTTAATTTGGTTTTTAAATTTGGTTTAATTTAAATGTTCTTTTAAATTTGGTTTCCACATGTTTATTGTGAGTATATAGAAATGAAAATGACATATTTGTGTTGATCATATATCCTGCAACATTGCTGAGTTTACTTATTGATTCTGGGAGATTATTCCACAGACTACTTGAGACTGTATGGTTATGTCACCTTCAAATAGGGACAGATTTCTGCCTTTCTTTTTGATCTGTGTGCTTTTTACTTCTTGTTTAGTTCAGTAGCTGGAAATCAATCACTATGTTAAATAAGAGTTCAGAGATGAGACATTCTTGCCTTTCCCAATCTTAGTGGGAAAGCATTAAATCTTTCACCATTAAGTATACTGTTAGATGTAATTATTTACTTTTAAGAAGGGAGTTTTTTTTAAAAAAATCTTGTTTTATTAATTTATTAAAGTAAACTCTACTCCCAAGATGGGTCTCGAATTCATGACCCCGAGGTCAAGAGTTACATACTGTACTGACTCAGCCACCCAGGTGCCCCTAGATGTAATTGTTTAGTTTTAAAAAATACTTTCTTTAGTAAGTTGAGGTTGGTCCTCTCTTTCCTAAATTGCCAAGAGTTTGTATCAGAAATGGATACTGGATTTTGTCAAATGTTTGTTCTGTGTCATTTCATCTGATATAATTTTTCCTCTTTAGACTGTTGATATGGTGCATTACACTGATACATTTTCACACACTGAACCATCATTGCACACTTTCAATAAATTCAAATAAGTTATGGTGCACAATTCTTTTTATACTTCATTGGATCAGTTTTCTATTATTTTGTTGAGGGTTTCTGTGCCTTAATTTGAGAGACAGTTTTCTTTGGGTACTATTTTAGAGTATTTAGTATGAGGGTAACACTGGTCTCATAAAATAACCTAGAGAGCATCCCCTGTTTTTTTTCTGGAGAAGAATTGTGTAAAATTAATGTTAATTTTTCAAATCTTTAGCAGAATTCTTCACTAAAATCATGTGGGCCTTGAATTTTCTTTTTTGGGGAATCTTTTTAATTACAAATGTAATAACTTAAGTGATTATAGCACTCTACTTTATCATGGTTAGGTTTTGAGTGTATGTGGTTTTTGATGTATTGGTTCCTTTCTTCAATGTTACTGGATTTTGTGGGTAAAAATGGCAGTAATATGCTGTTATTATCATATTGATGGTGGAAAATCAGTAGTGACATTCCCTGTCTCATTTCTGATATTGGTTATTTGTGTCTTCTCCTTTTTATTTTTGTCATTCTTTCTAGAAGTTTAGCAGTCTTATTTATTTGATTTTTTTTAAAGAACTAGTCTTTTGATTTTTTGTTATCTATTTATTACTCTTTTCTATATTATTGATTCTTGCTTTTTTAAAGAATTTTATTTATTTATTTGACAGAGAGTGACATAAGTTGCATACGTTGCAAATGGAAGTTTTAAGTCTGACTAAGACAGAGAGAGCTTCCCCTGGCCATGGATTTTTGTGGGTTTAGAATTGCTCTCTTTTGCCAATGCTGCTGTACTTGCCTGATGTAGCCTTGACTCTCCTTCAGTGAGAGAGAGGAATGAGCCTACATGAGACACTTCTACTTATAGGCTAGAATTCAGGAAATGTTGTATCTCTAGTTATAGAATGTCCTTACTCAATTCCTGGGGTCCTTAAGTCTTTTGCCTTTTTCTTTCTAACTTTCAGAGTTATCCTTTGCTTTCCTCTTGTGTTATTTCCAGAAATTATATATATATATATTTTAAATATTTTATTATTTTTATTTTTTTTTTAGATTTTATTTATTTATTCGACAGAGATAGAGACAGCCAGCGAGAGAGGGAACACAAGCAGGGGGAGTGGGAGAGGAAGAAGCAGGCTCATAGCAGAGGAGCCTGATGTGGGGCTCGATCCCATAACGCCGGGATTACGCCCTGAGCCGAAGGCAGATGCTTAACCGCTATGCCACCCAGGCGCCCCCAGAAATTATATTTTATGTTAAACGGAGACAAGCAGAGAGAGAAAGAGATTAGCCTATGTCATCTAGCCTGGACTGGAAGGCTCCTGCCTCACATTTTAAGGACTACTCTGATGGAAATGTTGAGAATAAAGGGGAAATGAAGAAAGTAGAGAGACTTATTAGAAGCGTATCATGCTACTCCCTGGGAAAGTCTTGGTGGGTTGTACTAGTTCCAGAAGCAAGTAGATTTGGGATAATAATTTCAAATTAAGCCAGTAGTGTTTCTTGAAAGACCGAAGATCTGTGAAGTTAGGAAATAAAAGAAGGAAAACTCCTTAACTCTCTTGTGACCTGAACAATTGGAAGGGCAAAACTGAGTACACTACTGGGATGAGGTATGGAAAGGTGAAAGTGGCATGGCAACCTGGAGTTCAGATTTGGTCATGTTGACTTTTAGAGATCCATTAGACTTTGAGGGGTCTCTTAGACATTCAAGTGAAGCAACTGATTTTACAAGTCTTGCCATTAGGAGAGAGATCTGGAGAAGGGATATAAACTAGGGGCTGTTGAAGCTAAATGATATTGCAAAATTACATGCACAAGGCTACATCTAGAATACAGGAAGAGCCACCTTATACTCTACAATAGTAGTGTGAGCTTGATTACAAAGGACAGGGATGGACATTTCTGTAGAAGATTGCCATCCATTTCTATAGCAATATAATTCCTTCACTTTCAATATTTTTTTAAAAGATTTTATTTATTTATTTGACAGAGATAGAGACAGCCAGTGAGAGAGGGAACACAAGCAGGGGGAGTAGGAGAGGAAGAAGCAGGCTCATAGCGGAGGAGCCTGATGTGGGGCTCGATCCCATAATGCCAGGATCACACCCTGAGCCGAAGGCAGACGCTTAACCGCTGTGCTACCCAGGCGCCCCTCACTTTCAATCTTATAAGGTAGTAGTTACATAGGACCAAACGGTCTAAAAACATGTGATTCTCATTGGGCAGATACCTAGCATGAATGCCTACCCAAAGAAAACAACAAATAAATGCGCTGACAAACGCGCATATAAAAGCATCCAAATAAATATTTTTATACTTGTTTTTTATATATCTATCACTGAGAATTTAAAATCATTTTTCTGTTTTCAATTTCATAGTCTCCTTGAGGGCTGAAAATATGAATGTATCAGTTATATTAGTTTTCTAGCACCAAGGTAACAAGATGGGTGGCTTAAAACAATAAAATTGTATTGCCTCTTAGTTCTGGAGGCTAGAAGTCCAGAATCGAGGTGTCCTCAGGCTGCAGTTCCTCTGAACCCTGTAGGGAAATCATTCCTTGCCTCATCTTAACTTCCGGTATTTTGCTGGAAATCCTTGACATTTTTTTGGCTTGCAGATGTCTAACTCCTATCTCTGCCTTGTTGTCACATAGTGTCCTTGTGTATGTCTGTCTTTACATGTCATGTGCTATGAGGAGGCCAGTCCTAATGGGTTAGGGGCCTGCCCTACTTCACTATGAGCTCATCTAAGCTTAACTAATTGCTCTTGCAATGCCCCTGATAATGTCACATTCTGAGATACTTGGGGTTAGGACTTCAACGTATTTTTCTGGGTGGTGGAGGACATAGTTCAGTCCATAACACCAGTCATATTTGAAATAAGATAAGTTTTTAGTCCATAAAATGTGTAAACAGGTATGGGGAGAAAGTTTTATTTTTGTGTTAATTTTCAAGGACCATTTATGCAAGGAATCCCTCAGGCAGTTTTGAAGATTAAGACTATTTTGATAGTCACATAATACATCTGCTAAGAGCTTTTTCTCTTTCATTAGAGATGGAAAATTAAAATAACTTAATGACTGACTGCTTGTAAAATCTTTTTAATTATACCACAAATTGTGGCAATGTCCCCAAATGTAAGAAAACCTATAATACAATGTTCATATTTCTCTTCAGTGTATTCATAATTTAGTGTCCCAACTAAATTACGGAATTTCTCTTAGAGACCGTAAATACTTCAAATGATTCCCTGGTGATCACAACAAACATGCTGATATTTTAAAGTGCTTCATTTATAGTCAACGCTTTCTGAACTGACTCTTAATTCTGTGATGAAGCTGGTTACTTTAGTTATTTTGATTATTCTAGTTATTTTAGCAGATTGCATCATAAAAGGCCTTTATTAAATTAGTTTTCACTTATTCAAAGATTTAATTCCTTTTCATTTAGTGTACATTTTGTCTATTGAAGCTGTAATTTATGTTTTATTTTTGAAATAGAAAATGAGTTGAACTGTACATTACATAAAATAAACATCCTGTGTAATGAGATAATAATTTCACTAAACTATAGACATTTAGACTAAAATTGTTTAATAGTGAAGTAATGGTTTGTATCCAAGTTTGCAGTAGATATTCTGTGTGTTTTCAAGGAACTGTGGTGAGGATAGTATTAACAATCACTTTCAATTTATTTCTTTCCCCAGAATATTTGGGCCATTGTACTCCATAATCTAATGATGCTGATCTTTATCTGTATCATTATTATAAAAAATGCTGTTAGTTCAGAAATCAATGTTTGCAGCTTCAACAATCTGAAGAAAAATCTGCTGAACTAATTTTATTTTAGTCAATTACATTTGGGCAATGAGGAATAAAACAGAGATGAGAAAGATTATGTGGTTTATGTTGGGAGTAAAATACTGAATCCATTTCATCAAACCCAAATGAGTTAAAGGCTAAAAAAGGAAGTCATTCTTTAGGGGAGTTTTGTTTTTTGTTTTTTGGGTTTTTTTTTCCTTTAAAACCGGGATAGGTAACAAAAAAATTATCTTTCCAGAAAGATAGATTTCTTATATGCACGTCTTACATGCTGAACATGCAATTTGTCTGTCAGTTTAACTCAGGCAGAATTGGAAAAACAAAACCATTTTACACAGGTGTTTTGCAAAGAGCACTAAATTAAAGTTAGAAATCATAGATTTTAATTATCTTTGCTTAAACAGAAAGAATATACTTTAAATCCCTGGCCCTTACTTTCACAATGGATGACATTAGAGCTAGAATTAAGTAAAATTATATTCCTTTAGCTTTCATTTCCAGCCTAACATTCTATGATTGGGTGTTCAGAGACGTTCAGAGCATTTTTAGGCATTGAAATAAATTTCTATTCTATTTCCTTTAACTCATCTACACGTTCATGGGAAGAAATACCATCCCCCACTATGGAGTAATCTCTTCCATTTGGTGATTCTTAGAATACGTGTTTTCTAATAGGAAGGTTTCAGGCATCCTTAAATATCGTAGTGATCATTGCTCTTTTCTTAGCTTGAGATCTCTTTTAAAAGATTTCCGTGAGAATGCTATTTAGATAGTAGCTAAAAGATTTCTCATCCTATGTTAGCCTCCACAAACATGGTGAAAGTGGTGTATTAAATAACTGGGGACCGATTATGTAGCAATAGCTGTCTTTCCGTATTCATTGCATTGTGCATCTATATGTCTTCAATTCTTCTATGGAAATGAGTTAAGTTTTTATTAACCCCATCATTTGGGCAAAAGATTGAAATTTCAGATAATTTTAAGTAACAGTTAACTCCCCTCATACTGTATGTGCATGTGTTGCACACGAGTGTGTGCGTGTATTGGCACATTTAAAATACTTCATTTAAAAAGTTAGTTCTTTGTGATAATGCAATATATAGTCATATAATATACCATATTGTATAAACTGATTGTGTTTCTCATAATAAACACATATTTTATTTAAAGTTCCTTAGTCTGAAAAATCGTAGTGTACACAATTGCAATTAAAAAGGACATTATGTAATTAACAACCTTATCTTTCAGAAATAGTTTTAACTATTTCAATGTGGCTTACTTTTAAAAATATTATACCATATTTTTATACAAGACATTTTGAGATAAACCTGTCCTATTTTTTTTTCTTTCATTATTTCCACAATTTCTCCTGAGCCTCAGAGTTTTGCTTGTTTCTTGGGACTGAAAAAGTCAGAGGCAGGTGTGGCAGAAAGTGACAAATTATAACACCTCACCAGGACTCACGTCATTTCTAGATGTGTTGTGTCACAATTTAGGAATAACTAGAAGAAAGTCTCCTCCCAATCCCTGCTAGCGTTATCTATAAAATGTATAGATAGCGCCTGGTTCTTTAGCTGCAAGAGACCAACGTTCACTCTAAACCTATTTCTTAAAGTCAGACAACATGAGAAGAAAGTTTTAATTCCAGAACAGAGGTTGAAATGTTTTCTTTAGATAGTCTTATTTCCCCTGGACTCCCAAGCTACATAGGCTGTAAGTAATTATATTTAAAAAATGCTTTAAAATCTGAAAAACAATTGTTTGAAATTTGTTTTAATAAATTTGTATAATTATTTCTCTTACAAAAAATTGGAAATTAAAAAGGAAAAGTCCATATACCAATTATTCAGAAATAACTTTAAAGCCATTGATACCCTTCAGATATTTTTCTACGTATACCCAAGTACATACATTTAAAAAATAAGATTTTATACTTTCTGCTTCATGAATTAATGATACATTTGACAATGCCTTATGGATATCTTTGTGTGTTAGAAGAAAGTATAATTGATTGCTCTGTATTGTCTCGTAGAAATCATTACCTAGATGTTATTTAAATTGTTGTATTACAGTCTTTGCATTTTCTCTCTACAAGAATGGTGATAAATATTTAATTTTGTATTGAATTACCACCATTTGAAATAATGAAATTAACATGTATTTTGGAATAGATCGGTATTACTAGCATATATTTGCACATGTTTTATTAGGTTAGACCCTATACCCTTCACAAAAATTAATTCAAAATGAATCACAGACCTAAGTGCAAAAAGCAGAACTATAAAATGCCTAGAAGGTAACAGGACAAAATTGACTTGACTTTCTGTTTGGTCGTCACCTTTTGGATACACCACCAAAGTACAGTCCATAAAATAAAGAATTGATAAGTTGGACTTCATTAAAGTTAAAAACTTCTGGGGGCCCCTGGGTGGCCCAGTCAGTTGAGCATTTGACTGTCGATTTTGGCTCAGGTGTGATCTCATGGTCCTGAGATTGAACCCCAGCTCGGGCTCTGTGCTCATTGAGGAGTCTGCTTCCTCTCTCCCTTTCCCTTTCCCTCTGCCCCTCCTCCCACCAGCACACACACACTCTCTTTCTAAAATAAATTATGATCTTTAAAAAGATTATAATAAATTATCTTTAAAAAATAAAATTATAACTTCTGTTCTGCAAAAGACAATACCAAAAGAGTTAGAAGACAAGCCACAACCTGGGAGAAAATACTTGCAAAAGTCACATCTTATAAAAGATTTATCCAACATATACAGAGAACTTTTGAATGTCAGCAGTAAGAAAACAAATTAAAAAAAAAAAAGGCCAAAGACCTTAGCTCACCAAAGAGGATATGCAGATGGAAAATAATCATATGAAAAGATGGCCCACATTGTAGCTCAACAGGAAAATGCAAATTAAAACAATAGTGAGATAACACTTCACAACTATTGGAATGGCTCAAATGCAGAGCACTGAGAGCATAAAATGCTGATGCCGATGTGAAGCAACAGGAACTCTTACTAATTCGCTTGCAGCGTGAAAGACAGTTCAGCAGTTGCTTACAAAACTAAACATACTCTTATCAAATGATCTGATAATCATGCCCTTTGTGATTTACCCAAAGCATTTGAAAGTTCATGCCCGTACCCTAACACGCCCATTGGATGTTTATAGGGGATTTATTAGTAATTGCCACAATGTGGGAGCACCAGATATCCTGCAGTAAGTGAATGGATAGAGTATATTCTGACATTGGACTATTATTCAGCACGAAAAAAAAAAAAGAAGTGTTAACTAGGAAAATACGTGGAACAATCACAAATGCATATTACTAAGTTAAAGAAGCCAATCTATAAAGGCTGCATGCTGTATGATTCCAACTATAAGATATCCTGAAAAGGCAAGACAGTAGTAAGATCCATGGTCACCAGGAGAGGGACGTCAGGAATGAGTAGAGATGAAAAGGCAGAGCATATAAGATTTGTAGGGTAGTGGAAAGACTCTGCATAATATTATAATGATGTGTATATGTCATTACACCACTGTTCAAACCCATAAAATTTAGAGCATCAAGAGTGAAATCTAAGGAAAACTATAGACTTTGGGTGACTCTGATGTGTCCACGTAGGCTGAACCTTGGTTAAAAATAATTCTGGTGAGTGTTGCTGATAATGGAGGAAGCTATGCATCTGTGGGTGGGGGATATATATAGCAAAAGTCTGTACATCCCTCTTATTTTTGTTATAAACCTAAAACTCCTCTCTCTCTCTCTCTCTCTCTCTTTATATATATATATATATATATATATATATAAAGGTATGGGAAAGAAAAAAGGAAGCATAAAATGGAGAAATCTGGAAGATGTCATCAATTATCAAAAGCTTATGGTTAACTCCATCAGAACTAGAACTAGCCAATATTATGTGCCACCCAATGAGATGCACTGGAAATAGCATTTATACTATGATACTCCTGCGAGACATATGTACTTAGGGCCTAATAATAGGAGACATGAAACAAATCCAAATTGAGGGGCATTTTATAATGGCTAGTCTTTAATCATCAGAAATGTTGGGGTCCTGGAGGTCAAGAAAAAACTGAACAATTGTTCCAGATTGAAAGAGATTAGAGAAATACAACTGAGCACGGCACATTATCCAGGATTGGATCTTGTTTTGCTTTTTTGCCATGGATCTTTTTTTACCATTAGGGCAACTTACAAAACTTAAGTGGGACTCAGAGTGAGGGGTATGTAAGAGCTCTTTTTTATATTCTTGCAGTTTCTCTTCAATAAGTATGAAATTGTTTAAAAATAAGATTTAAAATATAACCCAAGCATAAACAGACAAAATATTGGAGCAGGATACTTCAAGAAAATGTGTAATCAAATAACAGACTTTAATTAGTTTAGAATATCTGTAACAGAGATAACAATAATCAAGTTAGGCAAGAATTCATGTCTAAGTATTCAATAAAAGCCAAAATTACATGTACAAAAATAAATAGGAAAGAATAGTTCAGCTAACCGGCAACTATTCAAATGTAGGATCTGAGGACAATTTTAAATATATAATTTAGCTGACCAATACAGCTAACTTGTTTAACCAGTATTTTTACTCTTAGTGGAATGAGTGGCAAAAAATAAGATCTTTGGATGCTTTTCCCCGTAATGCTTCCAAGAACCCTATCAAATAAATATTAGCATCCTCATTGAGGGCAACTGTATTACGGAACATTGAGTTAACTCATCCCTTACTGACTTAGTGAGATTTAACCTAAACAACTTTAGCCATAATGCTTAGTGATAGTTACTATTATTGTGTGGAAAACTGGCATATACAAATTCCAGTGACTTGATTTTAACCTATAATACAATGCCATTATTTGGCTTATCAGTGCTACATAGGTGCCACAATGATTTTAATAATTGATGTTTTGAGTTAAAATGGAAAATTGACTAACTTCAGTGTTTTTAAATAAATGAATTGTAAAAGCTAGAGATACCCAACTTGAAAAATAATGAAATATAAAATTATCTTTCATATCTCTATACTTTAATGGGGAAATTCGACTCAATTGTATTTGCAAATACTACATTTATTTTTTTAATTTTTTTCAAGTTTTACTTAAATTCTAGTTAGTTACCATACTTAATTACTACGTTTTAAAGATGATTGAACAAGGTCTCTTTGATTGATTACATTAAAATTCTTGTATAACACAATAAAAATAGTTTTGACCTTTGAGAAGAGGTATACCTGATGACCTTGCTTTTATTTTTGTTTACCATCTGTAACTTTTTTCTTGATTCCTTCCCACCCTCAGATGGTCTTAATAAATTTAAGATGCATATTTAGCAGTTGTGTCTTACCACCTGCTCACTCGATTCCTGTCTTACATGGGTATTAGAATATTACATGGGTTCTTCAGAACCTGTCACTACTGATATTGTCAATCTTTTCACAGAAGCCGTGTGAGTTGACAAGTTGTTTAGACGCAGATGTTCCTATGAGTCAGATTAAGGTTAAAGGAAATAGTAGATAGGGTAAACCTCTCTGTTTCCATTTCAAAACATAAGGCACAATTTCTTTTTTAATAAGTTATATTGTCCAATTAATCGACATAAGTTACAAATACTTCAAGAAGACAAAAATTATGATAACTTGCTAAGATTATAGTTGTAAAAGATAGCAGGGTCAATAGAAAAGTAGTACGTGTAAAGTGAGTTAATGAAAGATAATATGTTTTAAAATATACTAAAATCAATAGCATTTTAATATACCGAATATGGCATAAAATTTATAGATACTAAAATCTTCAGCCAGAGGGGAGCACGTAGAATGATTATGTCACAGTGAATGAGGTTCATATTACTACTTCTGGAGATGCAACGGCCCCCCCGCCCCGTCTTTGTCTCTCCCTGTCTCTCACACACAAGCACACATCTATACTTGAGTTGAACCCAGTCCTGATGGATCTCTGTGTTATGGAAAAAATAGAGTTTCAGAATATAGTATGATATAGTGTGCTAAGACATGACCATGCTTGTTAATTTCAGGTTAACATATTTTTTTTATGTGCTATCTTGCACTTTAAATTGCAAAAAACATACAAGGATCACTAACAAGAAAACCATTGAGAATATTGTTCAAGGTCTCTTTGGCTGGCGTGTGGTCCATTCTGGCTGTTACTTGTCTATAATATTCTCAACACACACAGACACAGACACACACACACACACACACACAGGATCTATTTTAGAGGTTTATGTGTTAAACCTCTAAGTTCTCATAGAGAAATTCCTCTATGAATCCTTCCCTTTTATGAAGGGCACAGTGTAAGTGGTTACTTTTCTATAAATAATTTGGTAAAGAGATTTATTGAAGCTACTTTTGTTGAGACTAGAATATTGTCTAGAATATTTTTGAGAGAGGAGGATAGAGAAAAAGGAGAGTCAAGATTACATGATTGTTGAAATCTATTTTTCTATTTCCTGAAAGATATTCATTCATGAAAAGTAAAGAGGCAAAATAATCCCTCATCATACTCCTACCCAGTATATTTGAAATCAGAACGACATTGGTTCTTTCCAGGTAGAATATCCACAAATACAATTTTTCCTTCTGTGAGGTAAATTTATCCACAATTGTAAAGTTCTCCTTTGTCCACTAAAATGATTCATCCAAATAAACCACTCATCAATATCAGGCAACATAAAAATAAAAGTTTAAGAGTTTATTACTCTAATGCTTCAAAAATAGAAGATTTTCCCCAACTGCACATTCTTTCTGAGGGAACATAATCTCACTTCAACCCAGAGCTGGCTATTCTTTGATCCCAAATCTAATTGTTTTGCTTGTCCTATGTGGGAACTAAAAGTGTGTATGTAGGTCTCAAAGCTTGTGAGTGTATCAGATGAGCGCCCTCAGTTTAGATGAAGCTGAACTGTCTCACCAGCTTTCCTCCTACTACATGGCTAACCTCTTTTTATATAGTGTTTGCCAAGGTTGCAAAAGTGTAATTTTTAATCTCCCGGAGTCCTTACGTTTTTCATAAGGAACAGATTTGGGAAATAATATTTATCTTCTGACATCTTATACTACAAAGTTTCTGAAACTCTTAGTAAAATTTCAATCCAGAATAATTCTCTGACTAAATCCTCAAAGAAAATAGCCTAAATTTTCTGGGAAGAGAAGGGCAATAACAATATTCAACACTGAAATGTCCTTATCATCTTTTTTTTTTATTAAAGATTTTATTTATTCATTTAAGAGAGAGCGTGCACAAGCAGGGAGGAGGGGCAGTGGGAGAGGGGGAAACAGGCTTCCCAGCGAGCAGGGAGACCACTGTGGGGCTCAATCCCAGGACCCTGAGATCATGACTTGAGCAGTCACTTAACTGACTGAGCCACCCAGGCGCCCCCTTATCTTCTTTCTTATTGTTTCTTACCCATTTAGAAAATCACAAATAACATTTTGGAGACAAAATTATCTAATGTGTATATAACTCTTAAAATTTTCTACTTTATTGTTTATCTGAGCCAGAAATGAAGACTTTACCCCCAATTTTTTTTTAAAGATTTTTTATTTATTTATTTGACAGAGAAAGAGACAGCCAGTGAGAGAGGGAACACAAGCAGGGGGAGTGGGAGAGGAAGAAGCAGGCTCCTAACAGAGGAGCCTGATGTGGGGCTTGATCCCAGGACTCTGGGATCATGCCCTGAGCCGAAGGCAGACACTTAACGACTGTGCCACCCAGGTGCCCCTACCCCCCAATTTTTTAAAAAATCTTTCTTCACTACACACACATGCACACAGAGATTTTTGATCCTAGATGATCCCTTAGAGCTATTATTTACTAGGGTAATACAACAAATCTCAAAGTACCTAATTTTTTCTTAGAAAAGTCTTGCTATTTTAAAAGTATAGGCCTATGCCTTATTTTTGTTCTCATCTCTTTCTGTTCTCTTGTCATGTGAATTGAAGATAGCCAGAAAGAGAACTGAAGGTCAATCTATTTTAATCCAAGAAAGAATCATAAAAACATCCTTTTAATTTAAAACAAAATTATCTCTATGGCATTCATTGTTCGAAATTCTCTAAATAGAAACAATTCCTTTCAGTCATTTTGCAGATGATTTCTCTTTCCTCACATACTTATATTCACAGACATGTTCTTTGCAAAATTGTAGAAAGCAAATTGTAAGTAAAGTTTTCTAGCAAAAACAATAGCAAATTGTTAATGGGAAAGGTGTGCATAACATATTACAGATAATGTCTTCAGTATCAAAGCTAGATACATAAAAATTTCAGATAGTACTAATTAAAATTTTATTTGTATGTCCTTAAATTTAAGCAAACTGAGATATTACTTCATGCAATTTTCTTTTTCATAAAAGTATACTGAATTTCTAACAAACACACTCAAATGTTTTTGAACACGTATTTGGCAGAACAACTAGTTCTGAGGGTTCTCCATATATGTTAACGTATAAACAAAGCTTCCTTTGTTAAGCTGGCATATGAAATAATCTTTTAAGCAAAATCTAACTTGTATAACTCCTCAGAGCTTATTATTTACTAATAGTGATTATAAATATGAGGCATAAAGGTATCATCAAATTTTTTCCAAACTTTTTTTCTTAGCAATTTCCTTTGTAACATGAAGCCATATGCAGTTAAATTTTTGAATAAAACAATTCAGTATAAGAGGAAGGGTGGATGGATGGATATCTATCTATATCTATTTGTCTTTATAGTTTATCTGGATCTAGATTACAAATCAAAATGTTATTAATTATATTCTTGTTTGTATCAAACCTTGGTAAATTACATAAAGCTACAAAACAAATTTGGCATCTTGCTTGTACCCAGATAAGCTGATACCCTAAAGAAAGTCAAAAGACTCAGGCTTAACAGTCATTGGTTACCTCAACAGAATAGATGGCAAAGTGTTAATCTTTTTGAATAGACAATTAGATAAAAAGCAATAAATGTGCTAATTATGTGTGCCTAAAGTGTTAATGAAAAGATCACAGTGTGCACAGCTAGTTGTGATTTAACAGAAAAGGGGGGGGGGAAGCCAGCTGAGAAAGCAAATAACTTAGTAATTGGCATTAAAGAATATCAAAAACCATCTTTTTAAAGCAGAGATTTAGCTACTAAAGCCGTTCATAGAGACATATGTCCATTTACAATTTTAAAAAATAATAATTTGGAGCATAAATTTCTCCACATGCAAAAATCCTCACACAGTACAAGTTATAAGGTCTTGTAAAACTTAAGTATAGCTAGCTAAAAATAACAGTATACCAATTCGGGTTAGGAATCTTTTTCATTGTCAGTTTCTCTTCATTCCTCCTCCCCTTCTCATAATTAATCCTGCCTTGAATCAGCAAATTCAATATTCCAGCACATGTTCAGCACCTCTAGAGACATCAATAACATCAATAACATTAAACAAATTTGGCATTGTAACCAATTTTTTGTGCTTGTTATAAAATAATTTTCGTTTCATTTGCAGGAAATATTTTATCTGTTGTTATGCTGTGGATTTCTTGTTACCATTTTGCCTCTATCATCCGAAGCAACTTAAGTTTGTTAGAATTGAAAATTTAGCTTGTGACACATGGTTTTGCCAAGGAGACCCAGGTTGCTGTCGCTTTTGACAGTGACGGAGGTCTGCTTCAGAACCTCTAGTCTCCTTTATTAATTCTACTTTCCCCTAGCTTTCAAATTTTCCTTTTTCTTTCTTTGGCCTATCTTTCTGAAGCACAACTGTTTACCATCCATCTTGTTTCCTCAAACTAAATGGTTTTGGTAAGAGCTTATTTTTTTTATTTTATCTGGCATCATCACATTAAAACTATAATAAACTAAATCTAAATGAATAAGACTTTTCCATGAAATTTCAGGCACCCTGTAGAAAGCAAAAAAGACAATGCTGAGACTGAGCACATATGGGATATTTGTAGCACCCCCAAAATCATATTAAATTAGGGATAATTGTTATTTACAAGGAAGCCTGCCTATGATTGCTATGGAAACTAAATGGAGTTGGTTAGTTTAGTGGTTACAAAACCACTCCTATCCTTGTCAGTCTATGTTTCATATCCATGTATTGATTACTAGGGCAATATAATAAGGGAGTAATATAATAAACACACATAAGTCTACTCTCACAGTTGGATATAATACATCAATATACACCAACTAATACAAAGTAGATAGGTGTCTTTGTGAAGAATAATATTAATAGTACTTAATCATTTGAAATAATTTATCATTTTATTATCCATTATCTTGGGAAATATTTGATAAAAATCTAAGATATTTCCCCTACACTGTTAGTTATTTAATAGATAATATGAAGATTCCTGAACCTCAACTGTTTTTTTAAAGATTTTTTTTTTTTTTTATTTCTATGTAATCTCGACACCCAGTGTAGGGCTTGAACTCACAACCCCGAGATCAAGAGTCACATGCTCTACAGACTGAACAAGCCAGACACCCCATCAATTAGTTTAAATTTGAGTAAATTTTGTTTCCTGATAGGGTGCTGTAGGTAGCATCAGACCACAGTTCCTTCTTAAATAATTAAAAGTAAATGGGAATATTGAAATATGTCATATTTGAGGACATTGGTGGGCTGTGGAAGGAACGATGTGTTAAGGTACTAAGGTTCATAACAGGGAAGAGATTTTCCTCAGCAACATGGATCTCTAGGCATTTTTGAGAAATGTAGAATGGTAATGGGAAACTGGGGAAAGGCAAATAGCAACTCTCCACTATATTTCTATCTTCTCTGTATGTCCAAGATTATCTAAAGATAGACCTTTTTTTTTTTTAAGTCAGAGGATTTCAAATGTTAAAAACAAACAAAACAACAACAACTCAACCAGCTATGCACTGGTTGCAAGAGATAATATAAATATAGGAACACAATTGAAAACTAAAAATAAAGAAAACCTAAATCATGAAGTTTTATATATTTTAAAAAATGAATGGAAATGTTCTGTGCCTCTGTTAATTACTAAATACATAAATCTGAAGACTAAATGTATTTTGGAGGAAAATGATAATGATTTACGGTTTATTTTTAAAATTTTTGAAAGATTTTATTTGTTTGGTTATTTATTTGTTTATTTATTTGAGAGAGAGAGAGAGAGAGAGGGATAGCACAAGCAGGAGGAGCGGCAGGCAAAAGGAGAAGCAGGCTCCCCCGCTGAGCAAGGAGCCAGGTATGGGACTTGATCCCAGCACCCTATGATCATGACCTGAGCCAAAAGCAGATGCTTAACCAACTGAGCCACCCAGGTGTCCCTGATTTAAGGTTTAATCAAGAAAAATTCATGGCATTCCTAAAATTCTTTGCTCCTGTTAACATAGGTGTGAACTCTGTAAAAGGAATGAAGATATTGATGATGTTTAAAAGAGATATTTAAAAATCAAAGTGCATAATTAAAGATTTTAACCAACCTTTTTCAATGATTGACAAATCAGAAAAAAATATTAATGGCATATATTATTTGAATGCATATTAATTAACATACTTAGTATATGCGTTTAGAACACTATATCCAAAACCTACAGAAAGCATTTCCTATTAAAATCAGTCATGTACTGAGCGTGGAGAGAAAAATAAGCCTCAACAAATTGCCATTATGCAGCATATTCTTTGGTCACAGTGGATTTAAATTAGAAGCGTAAAGATAAATGCAAGATACTGTAGATAACTCCTATGTCAAATAAGAAAATATAATGCACATTAGCAAATTCTATGAAAAATTTTAAAACTCTAAAAAAATAATGTTCAAGAATTGAAAGAGTTGGGGCACCTGACTGGCACAGTCCACAGAACATATGATTCTTAATCCTAGGGTCATGAGTTCAAGCCCTATATTTGGCATAGAGTTTACTTTAAAAAATAAAAAAAAGAATTAAAAGACTCAATATGGTTAAGTAGTCATTCAAAAGGTCCTTGCTTATTTTTAAACATTTTATTGATTTATAGATTCGATAAAATAGCAAATTATCAGAAGGTTTTTATTTTTATTTTTTGAGGGGGATTTAAGGTCTGATTTTAAAGGTTATAATGGAAATTTAAATAGCCATGTTTCCCACTGCAATTTAGTTGAGAAATGAATGATCTTCTCAATCAAGATTGCTTGTAGCAATTGGATATCTTCACATGAAAAAAGAAATTTTAAAAAACCTTTGATCCCCCAACATATCATTCATAAAAATTATTCAGAGTGTATCATGGAGTAAAATGTGTGACCATGTGACTCTTGATTCTAGGTCACATAATCAAACTTTTATTTAAGTGCTTTTATTTATAGTCAAATATATAATATTAAGTTATACAAGTTAATGTTCACACACTTAGCTTACTTCCTGGACAATATCTTTTTCCCTGTTGGAAATAAAAAATGTTTGTCTGTTTTAATTCATTTTAGTCAGAACTTTTTGGTAGTAACTGACAAAAACTATCTTAAATAAGCTCGATAAAAAATATTGTCTTGCCTACAAAAATACAAGCTTAGATGTGGAGTAGACTTTTGGTGATGTAGTATTTTTTCTGATAACTGATTTCTCAATGACTGCAACCAGTAGTGACACCACTTGCAATATACTTATTATCCTGGGAAATAGTATTTTAAAGCCTGATATATTAAACTATGATTCAACAAACCAAGTCCTGCAAATAAATAGCTGTACAGAACTTGGAATTGAGAAAATTCTCCGAATTCTTTGTCTTGTGGAATTACGAATAAATGGAAAACAATTTCATCCTCTTGTTTTCCCTGACACAAAACCTTTCTCTTCCTCCACCCAAATGTGAATAAGTTGAGATAACTTATTATGTCCGTACTACCTTCGGTAGAATTGCCTCTTAAAAGAATCAAAATTTCGTTATTTTTGGACACACTGTGGCTGATTTCACTTGAATAGAAATGTTAACGAGTGTCACATTGCTGAATATCCTCTAAAAAACTTCAGCTGTCATGATATGTTTCTGGTCATTTTCTTTCTCCTCTGAGATGTTGATATCGATTTATCTTCAGGAACTATGGTACCTGTACAGTTTTATCTGTAAATAAGAAATTAAATGGGACACTTTTGTAATAGATGAGACTCATCTTTCTTATATTTTGACCTTGTTGTCTCTTCTCCAGCATATGATGGTATTCCATAGAAGAAATTTTGGTGAAATACAACATGCTACTCTACAGAACTTAGTAGGTTAGTAGTCATTGTTTCCGAATTTTTATAGCATATCTGCTACCAACTTATCATACATTAGCAAGTCACTTAAAATTCTCTAATGGTGTTTTCTCAATTGTCATGTGAGCTGATTATCCCTGCCTGATGGTAGAATTGGAAAAGCTCATAAAATATATAAAAGGAGTCAGCCCCAAATAATATTAATAATTCTTAGTAATATTGAAAATATTGTTTGTTATCAGATTTTAATATTAATCTTAATATATATTTGAATGCATTTTTATCATGTTGATGCATTTAAACGCTAGTTTCATGTCAGTCCTTAGTGTACTGAAGGCATATTCTAGCAGGATGAGGTGTCCTAGGGACATCTTTTATGAATTATGCTAAGTAATGCCTCTAGTAGGTACTTAGGAGAGAAGGTATATCATTTTTCCTGTCCTGATAATGTATATCTCTATTATAATCAAAGTTTTAAACAACACCATTCTTAGAGTGCATATATAGTGAAAGCACATCTCCATCTTATTCCGCATTCTCTATAATTACACCACCATACATACATTTGCTTAGGCCCAAACCCTAAGATTGATCCTTCTATCTGTCCCTTAACACCACTTATCACCAACAATGGCATGTGTTTTCTGTATTACTTCCAAAAGCAGTTCACATTCTTTTCTTTTTCACTATTTCCCATCATAAAAAAACTATTCACTGTCAACAGCTTCTTACACATTGCACCCTGCTGTAGAGACCTAATTGACTTTCTTCCTTCCATTATTGCCTGACCAGGGTTAATTTTCTACAATGCAGGAAATAATCTCAAAATGTAGATTAGATCAGATCACTCCCTGACCCATTGTAACATTTCAAAAAATTGTTATTGCAAGCATCTTCCGTGCTCTACATGGTCCTATACCAACTGGTCCCATCTCTCTCTCCAGTCCAATTTCATACTTTTCTCTCTCTGGCATCCTCAGGCATATGGTATTTTGTTCTGTATCCTCAGCTTTACCATGATGATTTCTACTATAGGAAATTGTTTTCCTATATCTAAAATAGACTTCCTGCATTTTTTTCATATTGTTACTTATTTTTCTTTATTTTCCTTTCAAATGTCACTTTTTCGTACACTTTTTTGTTCCTTACCATTACCCTATTGTAATTACTTCATAGTATTTACACATCTTTGAAATGGTATAAAAGTGTTTATTTTTGTGTTTATGGACTTAAACGCTGTGGCATGAAGTTTATCAGCCTCGTTCACCAGTGTATTCACAGTGCCTAGTACAATGCTAGGCATATAGATGGCTGATCCTCTAAAAAGAGTTGTTAAATTATTTCAGGTATCACATTCAACCACAGTAGCTTAAAAATACAACCCTGGAACTGAAATGACCTTAAATAACAAGGATTAATTTCTTATTTATTACTATGTCTATTTTGGACAAACTACATATCCCATATATCCTCACACCAGGGATTGAGTCTGTTAGAAGAGTCAATCAATTGATATTTTTCTGTCACTTTGGCAGATGGAAAGAGATCTCACTAGGTTTGCCTATTGGCAATCAAATTCTCCTGTGTGGCAGTCACTCACACCACTGCCTCTTACAATTAGTTGGCCTAAACTAGTCAGATGGCCCAAGTAAACAGGTAGTAATACATGGTAAAATACTATTGAACAGGAGGGCAGACAGATGGATGTATTCAGCAACACAGCACAATAAAGGTTACAGTTCATAATAATTGAGAGAAAGTTAAATTTACTGAGACATAACCATCATCGGATATATAGTGGTATCTGGGAAGTGTTGCCAAATTTATCAACAGATCTCCCTAGATAAAATGTCAGCGATAGAGAAGTGGGTTAGGTGTAACTGAGATACAATGTTTTTATTAACATTTCTTATATTTTTATGTTTCCCACTACCAAACACATTTTTTCCTAATGACCTACTAATTTAAGGAACAAAACAAGTCTGAAAGGTAGGCAGTGAGTTATCTACCTTTTAATCTTGCTGGTTTAGATGTATTTTTGACCTTTTATTGCCTAGCGTATTCTTGTCCTTCTGTTATAATATGCACATTCAGAACATGATTGACAGAAATTTACTTTGATGGTAAAATGTCAAACTGAACTTCCAAATCTATAGCTGCTATCATTATTTTATCACATTCAAAAAACCATTATTGCTAATAAAATGATCCACTGGTTTACACAAAGGTGGCAATCAGTTGTTGATCACCTCTTAAGCAAATCAATTATTGTTCAACTCTGTTTAAAAAATTATATAACTCTTTTGAATTTTCTTATTTATAATCTGCTATTTACCATAGGATAAAGATTATGAAAATGTTTACCTTTATGCAAATAACTACTTATTATTTTATATTTTAATTTGTCTAAGTTTATAAGAAGGTTAAATATAGGGCAGATAAACAAAGGAAACATTTGAGACTGAGTCCATTTTGAGAAATGTCCTAATTATAATGCTGATGCCAATCAATGCTCATTTGAATGGAATTAAATTAATCCAGATTGCAGTGATAATTAAGTCCCTTGTCAGTACGTATTGAGACTACAGAACCTTTACCTTCCCATAATAAACATAGTATGTTGGGTCAGGAAACATTAGCACCAAAACCAAAAATGAGAGTTTAAACATGCACGGAAAAAACTAGAAATTAACCCTACCTAAAATTTTCAACTAAATATAAAGTCATCTAGCATTATATAATTTATTTTACACACATTTAATTTCAAACAATGATGAATGCATTTGATCTGCCACAAATCACTCATTTATAACACAAGAGATGCCAGAACTTCTGTAGTCTAGAGCAGAGCTAGTGAAATTCTAATGCTTTAGGTAGAGGCCATCTTAGCTGACAATGGGTATTTAAAATTCTGTTAATCATAATAAGGCATAGGTTGTGTTCTAAGCCACTTTCTGTTTTTAGTGCTTCATCTTTTTATAAAGCTAAAATATTTCAACTCTGTCAGAGGATGTTTGCTCTTTGAATCGAATCCAGTATTACAGGGATCATCCTAGACTTCCCCCATTGCTTGCCTATCATCAACCAGTCAACATAGGAAAACCTAGCTCCCACCGTCCACCATTCATTTACTTATATTTCAGTCCTAACTATGTATGTACAGACACCTTAGAATTACTCCAACTTACTCTGTGAAAAAAGATTTTACCAACTATAATACAGCTGTGTACAGTTCCTTTTGTTTTAGTTGTTTTAAAATAAACAATGTTTCACTAATGGATCATCGAACTTTACATCAGAAACCAGGGATGTACCGTATGGTGACTAACATAATATAATAAAAAAAATTTAAAAAAAGAAATATTTAAAAATAAGGCATTAAAATATAAATAGGCAGATGTTTAAAATAAAAAAAAAATAAACAATGTTTTCCAAAGTTGGTTAGGTCAGCACAGTTTTCCCCCATCACTTTCAAAGAGGTAGACATGTATTTGTAATAAAATTAGATTCTGTTATATAGTCTGCATTCTGTTGAGATCTTTCTACATCCTAGATTTTTAAAAACATCTGCTGAAAGTTCTATAGGTTTTAACAAATGCCTACCATCACGGATCCATACTACAGTGTCATATGCAGTCCATTCTCTATTCACAGTAGTTACGTCGAGTAAAGCTCACGGTAATATGGAATTTTTGAATACTGAACCATTGTGTCTAGTAAGAATAAAAGGTGAGTTTTCTACAGTATTTTGGTCATGATATTTTTTTCAACCCATCATTTCATAACCTTTCCAAATGTGTTTCTGTTTATAGACACTTATGTGTGTGTGTATGATTTATTAGCATTGAACTCAAAGCCAACAGCATTATAACTCATGTCTGAATGAAGCTTTTCTAATACACATATTTAATCGGTAAGAAATAGCAAAGCCTTTTTTTCCCATAGGAGCACTAATAGTGTCTCTCACAGAGCAAAAGCTTTAACTTCATAAAATTTATCAGTTTTTCTTTCAGAGTATGAATCTGGTGTTATATCTGAAAACTCATCACCAGACCCCCTATTACACAATTATAATTGTTTTCTAGAAATCTTATAGTTTTGAATTTACATTTATGTCTGTGATCCAGTTTGAGTTAAATTTTGTATAAGATGCACGTATTAAGGGGCGCATGAATGGCTCAGAGGTTAAGCGTCTGCCTTTGGCTCAGGGCGTAACCCCCGGAGTCCTGGGATCCAGCCCTGCATTGGGCTCCCTGCTCCGCTGGGAAGCCTGCTTCTTCCTCTCCCACTCCCCCTGCTTGTGTTCCCTCTCTCGCTGGCTGTCTCTCTCTCTGTCAAATAAATAAATAAAATTAAAAAAAAAAAGATGCACGTGTTAAGTTTTTTGTTGTTTGTTGCTCATGGGGATATCAAATTTTTCCAGCATCATTTATTAAAAAACCTATCTTCCTACAATGAATTGTGTTTGTGTCTTGGTCAAAAATCTGTTCACTTTATTTGTATCAGCCTATTTTTGTGCTGCTTTGTTGTATTAATGTGTCTATTCTTTTGCTAATATCACATTCTATTGATGTAGCTTTATTATAATCAGGTTATTGTGAGCTCTTTTCCTTTGATTTTCTCTTTCACATGATGCTTTAAAATTTTTCTTTTGCTTTAGCCATTCCAGCACCTTTGCCTTTCCATATAGATTTCACAAACAGTTTGCCATATAGACAGAAAATTCCTGGGATTTTAAAATTACTTTGAATCTATAGATAAAAATTAGGAACAATTGGAATCTTAAGTTCTTTCCTCTATGAAAACAGAGTCTCTCTCCAATTATATAGCTCTTCTTTAATTTCTTCTTCAGTGTGTTCTAGTTTTCATTTGCACATTCTACACATATTTTGTTAACTTACACAATTAAAATATTAAAATATTTTGTTTTTATTAAAAATCAAAATCTTAAAATTTAAATATTGATTTTATTAAAATACTTTTTCTATTAAGATATTTTAATTTTAAATATTTTATATTGTATGTTAACTGTTTAAATTTTCATTTCTAGAATTTGTTCATTGTTCATTACAATACTGCAAATATTTCTTCTGCTTTGCAAAAGGCAAAAATTTTGACAGTATTTGCCATCAAGGGTTGGCAGTTTTGTGATAATCTCAGATAAGTAGTTGTAGAAATCATTACAAAAAAAATTTACAGACTCCAAATGAAATCTCTCTAATTATGGGCATAGGCATAGTTTTCAAATGAGTCAAGCTAGCATTAGCATTCTAATAATTATTAAACTCTGATAAGTTGCATATATGTGTCTTCTATTTAACTTAGAATCATCTTAATTAAAAAGGATTTATATAAATATATTGGTTTTGAAGAGTTTTAACAAATATCAAGAAAAGTTGTACCTGTGTCCCAAAAGCAATATGTTTTTGAAATGGTAAGTATTTTATTTCCATATCAAAATCTAGTTATCTGGGATACCTGGGTGGCTCAGTCAATTAAGGGTCTGCCTTCAGCTCAGGTCATGATCCTAGGACCCTGGATTTGGACTTGAATTCCGGCTCCTTGCTCAGTGGGGAGCCTGCTTCTCCCTCTTCCTCTACAGCTCCCCCTACTTGTTCTCTCTTTCTCTGTCAAATAAATACATAAAATCTAAAAAAAAAAATTCTAGTTATGTGCTCAGGATAAACTGGATTTAGGGCAAAAATTAATTTAAAACATTCCACATGACAATTGTTCGATGGAATATAATTTGGTAATTCACATCTGCCCCTCCACCCCACTTTCAGGATAATTCATTTGTTATTTTTTTATTTAAAATATTCATAATTTAATATAAAATCATATAAATGACATGAATTAAAACACAAGAGTATTTATGTCTCAGTGAATTTGAAAAATTACCAAATTTCAACATTCAAAATTAAGAGACAGAAGTGTTTTAAAATAAATATTTGTAGAAAACTTGTATAAAGTTTCTGTAAAAAGTGATGTAAAAATCATTCAAAAGAGATTGCATAACTTTCTATTATATAACAAAGGTTAATAGTTGATTTCAGCTCACTTCTTGTAAAATAAGGAGGTAGACTAAATGTATAATTATTTTCAAAAAGAACATGTGTTTTTTTCCTGGTAAATGTGCCTCTTTTGACATTACCTGTCTCTGTTAATAGTGTCACCAGCCTCACAATTATTTATAGATCCAAGATTGGAGTGATTATTACTGGAGCAGCCTTCTGAATATCCATCCCCACATAGTCAGCTGTAAAACTTCTGGATTTATAACCTGTGAAAACTTACCATTTTTACTTTCTTGTCTCTCAATAAATGTTAGTAAATTTAAGAACTAAAAACAGTATGTTTCAATGTATATCTAGGTATGATGTGCTTTATAAAGAGATAAATGTTGCATTTTTCCCCATAATTAATATATAAATTTCATAGTTAAAATTAAAATACAAAAATTCATGAGCACCCATTTAATAAATGAACATTAATTAAATAAACTATAAGTTCATTTATCTCTATTGGTTAAAATAAGTTGCTCTGGAGCATAATGCAAATTCGACAGAATAAAGGACAATTGACTATTTTACAAAGGAAAAAAAACATGAATATTTCTTCTAGGTCTCTACCCATTTTGCTGTATTTGAACCACAGAAAGTAATGCAGTTTCTTCCAGGAAATGCATAAGAGTAAAGTGAAGTGTGCAGGGTTTGCATGTATATATATTTTGCATTTCTCCATGAAAAAAATTGCTTTAGTATAATTCAGTAAATCATTTACAAACTAATCTCATTTTACATTGATCACTCTGCTCCCTCCAAATATGATGTAAGCTTATATAACACATTTATTATATAAAACGGTGATATATGCACACTAATTTGGCACACATTTGTATTAGACCCACAATCTCACTTTGAATGGAGAAATAATTAGGAGAGTGATTCTTAAGAGAAAAATTGGTAGCTATTTATTCTGGATTCTTCAAAGTGATTTCTATATTGTTGTGGAACATTGGTTCTCAAGTCGGTACCACATGAGAATCACTCAAGTTTTGTAGCATACTAATACTCCAGCCACACTTTCGTCCTAAGTATTTTGACTATTAGGACTTCTAGTTATAAATTCCACTTACTATCCTGGCTCATTTTTGCAAATTCTAGGAACATTGAACTTAGAAATGGGAGCTGTTTGAATCAAGCCCATTTGAAATGTCATTGCTAATCTCTCTCTGTGCCAGTCCTCATCAAGGTTGACCTTCCTGATTGCCTGTTACAGCTTGACATAAATGTAGTGCAACTACCCCAGGGCTGTAATTGACCTTTAACTGCACTATAGCCATGATCCCTTTTAGTGATCTGATAATTCCGTGGCACAAATATTTTTCATTTGTTTCAATAATTATTGCTGATACCTTGTATTTACTGTATCTTTAAAAAACAGGTTGAATAAGAACAGTGGGTCTTGTATTTCATCCAGATGGTGTTACTGAGCTATAATATTTTTTGAACTACAATTTTTTAACACATTCTTTTTAAAATAAATAACACTTGTTTTTCATTTGTGCAAGTAGGGGAAAATGGGGAGGCATTTGAGTGTCTGACTATACCTTTTATGTGTATGGTAAGGACACTTAATGTAAGATTTTTCCCTCTTAATTATTCAAGTGCACAATTCCGTATTGTTAACTACAGGCACAATGTGTTGTCAGACCTCTCGAACTCAATCATGCCACATAACTGAAACTTTATACTCTTGAATCTCTGGTCCTCGGCAACCACCATGCTACTCTGTTTCTACTTCGGCTTTTTTATATTCTACACAGAGGTGAGATCATACAGTATTTGTCTTCCACTGCCTGACTTATTTCACTTAGCATTTACACTCAAAGTTCATACATGTTGTCAAAAATGTCAGGATTGCTTTCCTTTTTATGGCGGAATAATATCCCATAGTGTATATATACTACATTCTCTTTCTCTATTCATTCTTTGTTGGATACTTAGGTTGTTTCTATGTCTTGGTTATCATGAATAATACTGCAGTGAACATGGGAGTGCAGATATGTCTTCAATAATATTTTTTTCATCAGTATGATTTTCAGGGTATGTCTTTCATGTCCTTGGTTAAATGTATTCCCAAGTATTCCGTTCTTTTGATGATATTATAAATGGTATTGCTTTCTTAATTTCCTTTTCAGATAGTTCATTGTTAGTGTGTAGAATTGCCCCTGATTTTTGTATACTGATTTTATATCCTGCAACTTTACTGAATTTGTTGATTAATTCTAAAGGTTTGTTTTTGTTTTTGTCTTTTGGTAGCTTCTTTAGGTTTTCTATATGTAAGATGGTGTCACCTACAAAAAGAAATAATTTCACTTCTTCCTTTATAATTTGAATGCATTTTGTTTCTTTACCTAGTATTTATGGCTAGTACTTCTAGTAAGTACCTAGTATTTATGGCTAGTACTTCTAGTAAGTACTATGTGAATAGAGGTGATTAGAGTGGGTATCCTTGACTTGTTCCTGATCCTAGAGGAAACTTCCAGATTTTTGCCATTAAGTATGATGTTTCTTTGTGGTCTTTTGACCTTTGTTTTGTTGAGGGAGATTCCTTTTATACGTAGTTTGAGAGTTTTTATAATGAAAGTGTTTTGAATTCTAACTGAATTTTTTCCTATCCATAGGAAAGGAAATGTTCATATGATGTTCATATGATTCTTATCCTCTATTAATGTGATGTATCGGATCAGTTAATTTGCATATGATGAATCATCCTAGCATCCCAGGGACAAATCCCATTTGGTCATGGTGCGTGATCATTTTAATGTGTTTTAGAATTAAGTTTTCTAGTAAGGAGTTGAGGATTTTTGCATCTCTATTTATCGTAATATTGGCCTGCAGTTTTCTTTATTTGTAGTGTCTTTGTCTGGCTTTAGTACCTAGTTAATGCTGGCTTCAGAAAATATCTTTGGAAGTGTTCCCTCCTCTTCATTTTTTCAGAGTTTGAGAGGTATTGGCCTTAATTCTTTAAATATTTGGTAAAATTCACCAGTAAATGCATCTCCTCCTGGGCTTGTCTTTGTTATTGGGAGGGGGTGTTGATTACTGACTTAATCTCCCTACTAGTTGTAGGGCTATTCAAATTTTCTATTACTTTATGGTTTAGTCTTGGTAGTGTGTGTTATGAGGGTTTGTCATTTTTGTTTATCTTTAAAAAAAATACTCTTAGTTTCATTGATTTTATTCCATTTTTCTAGTCTCTATTTTATTTATCTCCACTTCAATCTTTATTGTATCCTTCCTACTGCTAACTTTGGCCTTATTTTTTTCTTCTTTTTTTTTTTCCTCCTGGAAGTGTAAAGTTAGGTTGCTTATTACTCATTTTTAAGGAAGATATTAATCACAATAAACATCCCTCTTAGTACAACCTAATCAAACAGGTGGAAAGACCTGTACTCTGAAAACTATAAAACACTGATGAAAGAAATTCAAGATGACACAAAGAAATGGAAAGGCATTCCATGCTCATGTGCTGGGAGAAAAAATATTGGTAAAGTGTCTGTAATACCCAAAGCAATCTACACATTCAATGCAACCCCTATCAAAATACCAACAGCACTTTTCACAGAACTAGAACAAACAATCCTAAAATTTATATGGAACCACAAGAGACTCTGAATTGCGAAAGCAATTTTGAAAAAACAAAGCTGGAGTTATCATAATTCTGGACTTCATCTTATGTTACAAAGCTGTAGTAATCTAAACAATATGGTACTGGCACAAAAATAGACCCACAAACCAATAGAAGAGAATAGAAAATCCAGAAATAAATAATTATATGGTCAGTTAATCTTTGGCAAAGCAGGAAAGAACATCCAATGGGAAAAAAACAATCTTCTCAACAAATGGTGTTCGGAAAACTGGTTATCTACATGCAAAAGAATGAAGCTAGACCACTTTCTTACATATTCATAAAAATATATTCAGAATGGATTAAAGACCCAACTGTAAGACCTGAAACCATAAAAATCCTAGAAGAGAGTACAGGTACTAATGTCTCTGACATCAGCCGTAGCAAAATTTTTCTTGGTAAGTCTCCTGAGACAAGGGAAATAAAAGCACAAATAAACTATTGAGACTACATCAAAATAAAAACTTCTGCACAGCAAAGGAAATACTCCACAAAATGAAAAGGAAATCTACTCAATGACTGAAAATGGCACACCCAATAATGGTTAGTATCCAAAATATATCAAGAACTTACACACTTAACACCCAAAAACAAGTGGTTCAATTAAAAATGGAAAGAAGACATGAACAGGTATTTCCTCAAAGAAGACATACACATGGCCAACAGACATATGAAAAGATGCTCAGCATCACTCATCATTGGAGAAATGCAAATCAAAACTACAATGTGATATCACCTCACACCTGTCATAATGGCTAAAGTTAACAACACAGGAAGCAACAGGTGTTGGTGAGGATGTGGAGATAGGGGAACCCTCTTACACTGTTGGTGGAAATGCAAACTGGTGCAGCCAGTCTGGAAAATAGTATGGAGATTCCTCAAAAAGTTAAAAATAGAACTATTCTATGATCCAGTAATCATGCTATGGGTATTTACCCAAAGAATACAAAAAACACTAATTCAGAGGGATATACACACCTAGGTTTATAGCAGCATTATATACAATAGCCAAATTGTGAAAGCAGCCCAAGTATCCACTGATAGATGAATGGATTAAAAAAAAAAGATGTAATAATGGAATATTACTTAGCCATAAAAAGGAATGAAATCTTGCTATTTACAAGGACATGAATAGAGCTAGAGAGTATTATGCCAAGCAAACTAAGGCAGAGAAAGACAAACACTATATGATTTCACTCTTATGTGGAATTTAAGAAACAAAACAAGCAAAGGGGATGAAAAGAGAGAGAGGCGAACCAAGAAACAGACTCTTAACTATTGAGAACAAACTGATGGTTACCAAAGGGGGAGGGGTCGGTCAGAGGGTGGGTTAAATAGATGATAGGAATTAAGGAAAACCCTTGTTGTGATGAGCACCGGGTGACTATGGAAGTGTTTAACCACTACATTGTACACCTGAAACTAATATTACACTGTATGTTAACTAACTGCAATCTAAATAAAAACTTAAAAAAAAAAGGAATTTCCAAACAGAAAATTAAGAACACAGTGGATTGAATACTATAGATCAAATGGACCTAACAGACATATACAGAACATTCCACCCAAAAGTAGAATATTCTTCTCAAGAACATGCAGGACATTCTCTACGATAAATCACATGTTAATTCAGAAAATAATTCTTCACAAGTTTAAGAAAATTAAAATCATACTAAATATCTTTGCCAACAATAATGGAATGAAACTAGAAATAAATATCAGAGGAAAAACTGGAAAATTCACATATACATGAAAATTAAACAGCAAGTTCTTAAATGACCAGTGGGTCAAAGAAGAAATCAAAAAGGAAATTAGAAAATATCTTGAGACAAATGGAACCAAAAACACAACTTCCCAAAACTTAAGGCTGTAACAAATGCTGTGTAAGAGGGAAGGTGTTTTTTTTTTTTTTTTTTGTAATTCCAGTATAGTTAAAATACAATGTTCTATTAGTTTCAGATGTACAACATAGTGATTCAGCCATTCCATTCATCACCCAGTGCACATTAGGACAAGCGCACTTCTTAATCCCCTTCATCTATTTCACCCATTCCCCCACCTACCTCCCCTCTGGTAACCATCAATTAGTTCTCAACAGTTAAGGTTTTGTTTATTGGTTTCTCTCTCTCTCTCTCTTTTTCCTTTGCTTACTTGTCTTATTTCTTAAATTCCACATACGAGTGGAATCATGGTATTTGTCTTTCTCTGACTGATTTATTTTGCTCTGCATAATACTCTTGTTCCATCCATGTCATTACAAATGGCAAGACTTCATTCTTTTTTATGGCTGAGTAATATTCCTGTGTGTGTGTGTGTACACACAGGTGTTGGTGAGGACTTGGAAAAAGGGGAATCCTTTTGCACTGTTGGTGGGAATGCATACTGGTACAGCCACTCTGGAAAACAGAGTATAGAGATCCCTCAAAAAGTTAAAAGTAGAACTACCCTATGATCTGGTAATTGTACTACTAGGTATTTGCCCAAAGAATACAGAACTTCTAATCTGCTTGGAAATTCTATCCATTATTGAGAGTTGGGTATCCAAGTCTCCTGCTATTGTATATCTCTTATCCCTTCAGTTCTGTCAGTGTTTGTATTCTATATTTAAGTGGTGTCACATTTGGTGTATATGTATTTATGATTATTATATTCTCCTGATGAATTGACCCTTTTATTGTTATGTGATGACCTTCTTTTTTTTTAAGATTTTATTTATTATCAGAGAGGGAGAGAGTGAGAGAAAGAGCCCACAAACAGGGCAAGTGGCAGGAAGAGGGAGAAGCAGGCTTCTTTCAGAGCAAGGAGCCTGACATGGGACTCGATCCCGGGACCGTGTGATCACGACCTGAGCTGAAGGCAGACGCTTAACCGACTCAGCCACCCAGGTGTCCCTATGTGATGACTTTCTTTGTCCCTTATAACAGTTTTTGACCTAAAGAGTATTTTGTGTTATGTAAGTATAGCCACCCCCGATCTCTTTTAGTGACCTTTTGCATGAGATATTTTCTTCTGTTCCTTCACTTTCCACCTATGTGTGGCCTTAAATCTCAAATGAATCTCTGGTAGAGCCCATAAGGTTAGATGTGCTTTTTCTTCTTTTTAATCCATTTTAATCCAAGGCACTTCATCTTTTGAGAAGTTGAATCCATTTGATTTAAAGTAATTAGTGATAGGGAGGACTTACTCTTGCCTTTCTGTTTATTGTTTTCTCTGTGTTGTAGCTCTCTTGTGCCTCTTTTCCTCTTGTCTTCCTTTGTATTTCATTGTTTGCAGTGACATGCTTTGATTCTTTTCTTATTTTCTTTTGTGTATCTTTTTTTAGGCATTTTCTTTGTGGTTACCATGGGGCTTACATAAAATATCTTAAAGCAGTCCATTTTAAGCTGGTAACTTTCTCAATCACATACAGAAAATTTCTCCCAGAAAAATCAGAATATTGGACATATGGTCAAGTTTTTTCCTTTTCTCCCTGGGTAGAAACTGGGAGCTAGGAGTTTCTTCCTAATCTTATATGGCCTTTGCCAAGGGTAAGGATTATAATAAGGGAGTGCCTTGATTTTTCCTACTGGCTTCCATGTGATTGATATTCTTGCCAAGAGCGTAGGAACATCTCAGTTGGTTCTTGGGTTTTTCACAAAGGGAAATGGTCTATGTACTATTGTTTAATGTGCATGTCCATGGAAGGGAGGGGGCTCCGGGCTTCCTAGGCTACTGTATTGCTGATGTCACACTTTGATTCTATCATAATAGAAATGAATATTTATTTATTAGAATGAATTTAAAAAATTATACATTAATTGTATAAAATGTTAGATAAGGTATTAGGATCCTAAGGCTAATTAAACAATATGATTATTTAGATAAAAATTAGTAAAAATTATTTATAAAACTGCACAATCAATTCAATTGTTCAGATTCATTCACACTGTTGACATTGATTCTAAAGCCCACTTTAGGAACTGTTTTACTTCTACTGAGTAACCATTCTCAATCATAAGCTTGAATATGAGCATTTGCTTTTATGGGTTTTACTGTACTCATTCTATAAATCTGAAAAAAATTATTAAACAACACATATAATACAGAGTATATCCAAAATGTGTAACCACAGCAAACAAATTGGAGCATTGATCAAAGGATTCCCCATACTGCTTCTGTAAAATGTTGATAACACAGCTCAATCACAGGACTATTTTTAAGATTAAACTATTTTTAAGATTAAACTGGACGATATCTGTAACTTTAAAACAGCATATGAACACCATTTTTATATTCCTTTGCTGGGGAGTGCATCAGCTTCATCTTACAAGAACACTGGCCAAGGGTGGGGTGGGAAGAATAGGAAGCCAGGAGGCTAGAGTCAGAGAGAGAAATAAGTTCTAGTTACGTGCAAGGATAGGAGTTAAAATGTTTCCTATGTATGATGTTCAATACCTTCCAGAAGTTTTTTCCTGCTGAATCATCTACAAAATCTCTTACCATTCACCCATCTTCTGGATGTTATAATTGAAAGAAATTATCTGAAGGGTGTCCCAGATGCTCTTGGAAGCTGATAGTGGTGAATATATCATGAAGAAATGAAATGAGATGAGAGAGGTAATCTCCAGAATGCCTGGGAAGATGTGGCAGTGGGATAAGGCAATAACTCTCTCTCAGTGACAATCCTAGGATCTCCGATGACTATTCCAGGTAAAGAAAACAGATACAGAATATGTTTACTTTTTTTAAAAACTCATAACCACAATAATGACTTCGTCATTCTATTTGGCAAAATAATAGGTACTTGAATGAGCAAAAAATGTAATTAAAGTACCTATTCTGAAAACGTGACTTCCCTTTAATCTATTCATAATGTCCATTTATCTGATGACATGCTGCTCACATAATTCAATGTGACCGTAATTTTAGTCATTTCAGATATGGATACATGACATCTGGTTGCCAGGTAAATGCCCATGAAATCAGTCTTCCATGCCTTCTTTAAACCATTTATGCAAGTTATCACTTTATACAACTATAATTTTTATGTTCACCTGTGTTCTAAATAAAATACAATCACTCCATGAAGACTTGTTAGTTTTCAGTTATAATAGTCTGTGCCTGATATTCAAACCGTATGCCAAACATACTAAGAAAATCTATTTCTCTCTCTTTTTTAATTCATACTTTCCTATATTGACAATACTTAAATCATTGAAAAACATCAATAAAATCTCTGTATGGCAGTGAATTATAGAATTTCCTCAAAATCAGGAAATGTACTATTTAAAATTCAAAGTCTGAAATGTGGCTCTCCAAAGTTCCTTCCTCATAGGAGTTGAGAGGTATTAAATATGAAGACTTCTTAAATGTGCCTGGAATTTAGTAAGTGCTTTCTAATATTCAGTAATTATTACATTCATTTACCAATGATCATTGCCCAAAATTGTTTTATATTGGTATATTCAGTTTCAGAGAACTGCATAGAGTAATGCTGTTCATAGGTCATGACCTATTATTGGGTCATGAAGGCAATTTAGTGAGTTACAATCTCTATTTTAAATAAAAAATATGAACTATAATAAACTATAATTGGATAAAATGGAAAATGATGTGTTGTATAAAGGATGGATATTGTTTTTTAAGTATTTTCTTTCAGGTTTATATCTCCATACCATAGGCATACATGACATGTGGTTGTGATATAGAATATTTTTCATTTCACTACGGTCAAATATAGATAAAATTCATAGGTCTAAGTTAAATTGTCTAATGCAATAACCATAGAAATATTTGATATTCTTCCTGAAACTTTATTCTCCTTAATGTGAAGTCATTTAATTTTATTTTGCAGAACACTTTTTTTTTCTATGTAATTGATAAAGTGCAAATGTCAAGAGAAAGGGAAGGAAATTGAAGACACTTTTAACATACTTATTTCTTATTGATTTATTATTTTAAATAATCAACATATGATCATTTTTCTTTTAAGTAGGCTCCACGCCCAGTGTGGAGCCCAGTGCAGGGTTTGAACTCATGACCCTGAGATGAGGACCTGAACTGAACTCAATATTCAGATACTTAACTGATTGAGCTGCCCAGGTGCCCCAACACATGATCATTTTCAAAAGAACTAAATAAGTATTGGGAAAGAGTAGCAGTGGGAATAGTCTTAAAACTTCCTGGTAATACAAAAACAAGGTTTGCAAGTATATATTTTTTTCTCCAGATTTTGCTAATTGAGAAATAGATTTCTATTTGGTTAAGTGTACAATCACTGTGATCAACTTTTGGATGTTCCATGGTATTTGTCTTAATCCTATTTTACCTTTAAAAGAAATTTTATTGGTGATATAGGAGTATGGAAAAGATAGGGCTCAGATTTTTAGGGTCAACTTGACTTTTTGTAGATAAATTATCCCATGATTGTCCCCAGTAAATCAGATTATTGCTTTCTTAAAAAAAAAAAAAACTTGCAGAAAAGAATGAGGAAGAAAGGTTACAAATCAATTAATCTACATTGTGATGTATCTAATAAAATTTTGTGAACCTATAACTGATCTAAAATATAAAGCTTGTTAATTAAAAAGTAGAAATCTGAAATGACCCAGTTGATAACACATAACTTAGTTGTATAGCATAAAAAAGTATTTAAAATAATACAACAAACCCAACACCCAACAACATAAAGAACACAGCATCCAGTTCAAACTTGTCAGGCATGCAAATAGTAGGATATTATGACCCACACACATGTAAAAAAAGAAATAATTAGACCAGACTAAGAAAGGACAAAGAGCACAGAAGTAGCAGAAAAGGACTTTGAAATAACTACTCCAAACATGATACCTCTTAAGTTCAAGAAGATAGAATAAACATGAACGTAGGAAGAGAAATAGAAAAATAAAAACTCAAAGTGAACAGTGAGTGAGTAAAACTATAACATCTGAAGTGAGTATGTCACTGGGCGCAAGTCCTAGATTAGACACTGAAGATAAAAAGATCAATGAACTTGAAGATATAGTAATAAAAGCTATCCAAAATTAAAGACAGAAAAAAAATAGAGAAACCAGTGACTTGTGAGACATTATCAAGGAGTCTAAAATATGAGTGAGTGGAGTCCAAGGAGAACTCAGAGAGGGTAGAAAAACCTGAAAAGTTAATGTGTGTAAATTGTGTGTGTGTGTGTGTGTGTGTGTGTGTGTATGTTTTACAATTTGATAAAAAATGCTAACTCACAGTTCTAAAACCTCCATGACCCCAAATCATAATATACTTAAAGAAAGCTGCTAAGGGACATCACAATCAAGTTAGAGAAAATAAAGGTGGAGAAAAATGACACATTAGTTATAGAAGAGCAAAGAATAACACAGTTGTCAAAAAAAGTGCAAACTAGGAGAGGGTTGGTATTTTTAAAACATTGAAAAAAGATATTGTCAACCTAGAATTTGTTAGCAGCAAAATATCCATCAACATCAAGGCAAAGGGACATTAGGGTGGTTCAGTCCGTTAAGCATCTGCCTTTGGTTGGGGTTGAGTTTACCTTCTAGAAAGCCCATTCAGATCCAGTACTCACAGATGTGTATTCATATGCACATACACATGCACATCCATGCGTTATTCTGGGTTATTACCTCAGCTTCAACTTATATGCAGCTTTTGCTAAACTCCTTCACCAAACCTTCTTCATCCTCTACTGTAGAAGGTGATTCTCTCTATGGTCCCTCACAGGATACTCTGCTTTACCTTCCTGGTCACGTGTAGTTTGTCACCACACAAAATTGTAAGTTCTTAGAGTATGGATCTTTTTTTTTTTCATTTCTGTCTTTGTGTTATTCTTTGCACTTGCATGTCTAATGATTACCCAATGTATGAAAGTACCCTATTTTCTGATCTCCTATTCTTGATTATAAGAAAACTCTTTCAGAAAGAAAAAGAGAGGAAGAAAGGAGGGAAGAAAGATAGAAAATGTTTCAGTGAGATCTATCTTCTTCTAAAGATACTTTGTTCTTCCTCTACTTGCTGTCATTGATGCAAAGTCTCTACATACAAAGCACCCTGTTCTTCCTCTCAGATGTTCAGTTATTCTGATTTAGAAAACAAAACTAAAAAAATTTTAAGTTCAAATGAAGGCTTTATTTCTTTACTCTGTGATCATTTAATCATCTATCCATAGTGTAATCTTTCCTCCTCAGAATTCTTTACGTATTACTATGTCGTATTATCAGTTACAATTGAATGCTTCACAGTATAGTTAAATTTTATTTGAAATTATGTGTGTGTGTCTCATATTTCCTACATTTAGCATTAAAGACTATATTATTCATTTTTTTAACCCTGGTATTATCCAGTGCACTACTTACATACAAGAGAGCAACAGTCTTATTAATTATTCAAATCTGGATTTCTAATTGTAGATAATCCTACCATTGCCTGTGGTCCCTGTTATAAGCAGATTGCTGAGCAAAACTATATACGGAATCAAAATCTCCACAAGAATCTCTATTTGCAACAAATACTTTGAATGAATTTGAGGAGAAGAAAGGTTAGAAAACTCTGGGTTATTATGCTGCTACCTAGTCAACTCATATTCAGATCTTCTTACTGTTTCATATTTTTCTCCTCTCTCAATTTCCCAATACCTACTCTCCATTCCTTATTCTTAGCTAATAAGCTTTCTTTGTATTTTACTAAAAAATAGAAGCAATTACAAAGAACTTCTGCATGCTCCCTCTACCAATTTTGTGACCTATTTTCTTCTTGCCCAGGTATTCTCTAACTTTCTTCTTCTTAGAACAGCTGACCTGTCTGTGCTTCTGACCAAGACCATTATCTCCACTTGACCCTCCTTCCAGCATCAACTTTACCTTCTCTAAACAAACAAGAAAACATTGACTTATTTTCTGGTACTGACAGAGTGAAATATATTTATTTAAATATAATATCCATACAGTATTTTAGTTCATTATGTGTTTGAAATTACAAGTTTGAACTCTATTGAGTGTGATTATGATGTTTTTACATGTATTTGCTCTCTGTACATTGTATGTAATTTGTTTATTTCTATTGATTCACATATCTGGAAATACATTGTGATATTTCCATTAACACACATATTCGTATTACTTCTTTTCAATCTACAAAAAATGCACATTGGCCTCATTTGAACTGTAAATTGACATTTTTATCTATTCAAGGTAAGATAAAAAAATGTTAAGGTAATTTTCTAATTTTGTTTGTTCTTGATGAAGAAAACTCTACAAACATTTAGTGCTCTAGTTTCCTAAACAGAATTACATAATACCTTAATATTACTGTGATTATAGCAAAGGTTTAATAGAAAAGAAAAAGTAAGCTTTCAAATGAAATTTTTTAACTGCTCTTGTTTCAGGAGCTTTTACTCAGAAAATATGACAATATAAATGAAACAGCAGGGCTTTGTTAAGAAGAAAAGACACTGAATTTAATAACTTTGAATTCAAATTAATGACAATTACATCAAAGACATCATTTCATTATAATCAAGGTGTCTAGTCCTTTCAAACTATCCATTAAAAAGATTATGTTTAATTAACAAGAATTTTGCTTTTATCAATTTGTAGTTTGTTCAAAGCCTTGAAATAAAAATTTAAAAAATATGTACCTGTATAGAATGATCTAGACTGCTGGGTAATATGCATTGCTTCTGAAATACTTCAGCTGAACCTATGTTAGCAAGCACTCCACAGGCTTGAAAGAACATCAGTTAAAGTATTGTGACCTCATCTGTCAAAGTGATAGTTACAGAAAAACTTCCATCTACATCAGAAATCCATTAACCACTGATCCTAAATAACAGAGCTAACATAATGGATGGCTGAGTCTCTGCTTGTAATTGGGGTTGGCTTATAAGGCTGACTAAGCAAGCATAGTGAACTGAACGGAGCCAAGAGTATGATAAAATTTTATAACTTAGACAAAATAGCCCAACAGCATTGGGTAAAATATTACTTAAAATATAAATTGATTGCAATTTTAACCTCAGAATATAGAATTCCATTCAGTTATGTATGTGTTAAACTAATATTTAAAGTAAGCGAAATACTACCAAACTCTGTACCATGTTTATGACTATTCTAACAGCTTTACAATTGTGGACTAACATAAACCCCTCAAAAACCCTTTGAGGGTGGACACTTTTACTTTCCCTACTTTTACTGCACGGAGGAACTGAGACCCAGTGATTTGACTGACTTGGCCTAGTTCACACAGCTAGATAACGGAGGGGCTAAGAGATGTTTCCAGACATTCCGGCTCCAAGACTATGCCCTTAATCTTTCCACAGTACTATCTTTCAAATTAATCATTAGTAAAATGTGTTTGGTGAAATAGTGTCAGATTATATATCATCAAAAACAAAAGACCAGATAGGATAGTGGATATATACTTTTTATAAGAATGACCTGTAACATCAAAGCCTGGAAAATCCAGGACTCTGATATCATATTCTATAACATAGCAAACTTTGAGGAACCAAAGTAGTAGTAAATTTGCCAATGAATATTATAGCACAATTAAAAGTAAAAATGGTCGTTAGATATTTCCAAATCTATTGAAGTGAACTGAAGATTTACATAAATTAGTGATGATGCATGATTATTAAAGAGCCATTTACTGTGAATAGTTTACGATTGGGTATTAGCCAAGGAGTTGTGGTGTCTGGCTCTGTGTCCCTGGAATAAGACAGACCCGGGTTTGCTTCCCAGTCCAGTCACTTATTATAAGTCTAGGGAAATAATTTTCCCTCTTTGGGCCTTCCTCCTTCTATGTATACTGCCAGCAGTATTACCTCATAGATTGGTTGCATTCACTAAATAAGTGAATGTAAAATGCATAGCTTAAGTCCTGGTACAAATCTAACACTCAATAAATGCTAGACATTATTGTGCTTATTAGTTACAAGTTTTTATTAATGTAGGAGACAACTCATATGCACAATGAAACTATAATGTTTAATAATTAACAATCTTTATTAGTTTGATTCTCTGTGTAATACTATATTTGTGTGAATTTAAAGTGCTTCTATACATTCNTGTGCTTATTAGTTACAAGTTTTTATTAATGTAGGAGACAACTCATATGCACAATGAAACTATAATGTTTAAGTAACAATATTAGTTTGATTCTCTGTGTAATACTATATTTGTGTGAATTTAAAGTGCTTCTATACATTTACCCAAATCTTTTTATATGCACCCGATAGATTCTACAGTTGGTATATTTAGTCAAATATCACCAAAAGTCAAATTTAATAATGACAGACTGATAATGATATCAGTTAAGAAGTTAGCAANTGCACCCGATAGATTCTACAGTTGGTATATTTAGTCAAATATCACCAAAAGTCAAATTTAATAATGACAGACGGATAATGATATCAGTTAAGAAGTTAGCATGTATTAAGGTGATTTTTGAATGTTGAGCTCTTTCTTAGAACACTAGCAGCTCAGTGTCCACATATACCCTGTTTACTCCTAAGTTCCTGTATTAACATTTTTCAAAGAAAATTAGAACCAATACAATGTGTATGTAGATGGAGAAAAATTTATTTTAAGAATTGACTCATGCAATTGTGGGGACTAGGTAAATCCAAACAGGGTAGACCAGTAGGCTGGAGACCCAGAGAAGAGTTGCAGTCTGATCTGAAGGCACTCTGCTGGCAGAATTCCTTTGCGATCTGCAAGGGTAAGNACTAGCAGCTCAGTGTCCACATATACCCTGTTTACTCCTAAGTTCCTGTATTAACATTTTTCAAAGAAAATTAGAACCAATACAATGTGTATGTAGATGGAGAAAAATTTATTTTAAGAATTGACTCATGCAATTGTGGGGACTAGGTAAATCCAAACAGGGTAGACCAGTAGGCTGGAGACCCAGAGAAGAGTTGCAGTCTGATCTGAAGGCACTCTGTTGGCAGAATTTCTTTGCGATCTGCAAGGGTAAATCTTTAAACAGATTAGATGAGACCCACCAATATTATAGAAGATGATCTGTCTTATTCAAAGTCTACTGATTTAAATGCTAATTTCATCCAAAAAATACTTTAACAGAAACATCCAGATTGTTTGACTCAATATTGGAACATAGTGGCCCAGTCAAGTGGACACACAAAATTAACCATCACAGTCCCCTTATAGTATATAACTAACTTTCATTTTTAGTGTCATAATATTCAATTGAATAGCATGCATGGATATTCAGGGTGACTTCATTTTTCTTTGCAGTGAATAATTTTGAGCTTCTCATCCAAAAGATATCCTACTCACCCTGATACCTTCCCAATTAATGAATCTTTAATGATATAATGGGGTAAGATTAATATTTAAAATTTTATAGACATAGTCATATTCAAATTTATAGATAAATATGGAATCACAATGTATTATTGAGACATACTTTTTACTTAAATGAGTTATGATAACAAATCCCAGAAAGCATATTCCAGCTTCAGTAAATGAATATATGTTATATTTGTTAATAAGGAGGATTCAATAATGTAATTGTTCTGTTACGACTTTAGCTTGAGGTTTCATTTTTAGTGAAATCAATGTGGTTGAGTTGTATTGAAAAAGTAGCATATAGAGGACATTTTGTAATTCTTTGGATATCAGTGTGTGTGTTTGTTTTTTTCCTTTTTTTCAGATTTTTATTTAAATTCAAGTTATCTAACAACAAATAAATGGGAATTGAATAAAATTTATTCACAGGTATCCAAAAAGAAAATAACATACACAAAGTTCATTATTATTTATGAAGATGGTAGAGCAGAGTGAGAGACGGTATTTAATGCTTTAGACATAGAAAATTGATTTACAGTGAGGACAAATTTAAAATTTTGTGGTGGTCATAAAGGTTTTATTTGACAAATTGTATATGAATATTCTCTGCTGTGGTCCATGCTAGAAATGGAGACAGTGCCAAAACTGTGCACTGGATTAGATATTGAAAGTATAATTTAAGTATCCTGCAAAATAGAGACCTGGTCTAATATATTGGTGGGCTCTGAATTCTAATTATTATAATTGTAATTAGGTACAATAAATTGTATTTTACTCAGTGTTTCCTTTCCTCATTCTGTCTCTCTCTTTCTCTCTCTCTCACACACACACACACACACACACAAACACACAAACTATATCAGAACAAGCATTTTAGAAAAAATATCCAATGTCATCTTCTGTTTGGCTAAGGCTAAGTTTTCATTGAAAGCCCAGAGAGGAGTTTGATGGTGGGCATTTTACATCACAAACAATGACATCTTTTTTTTTTTTTACCACCTGGTTTAAAACACAGGGTTAAATTTTTTGTTGTTTTTGTTGTTTTAAGATTTATTTATTTATTTGACAGTGAGAAAGTGTGTGAGCAGGGGAAGGGGCAATAGGAGAGGGAGAGGGGAAGCAGACTCCCTTCTGAGTGCAGACCCCAAAGCAGGGCTTTATCTCAGGACCCTGAGATCATGACCTGAGCCAACACCAAGAGTTGGACACTTAACCAACTGAGCCACCCGGGGGCCCCAAGAGGGTTAAATTGGTTTTCATTTCTATTCATATGATCCAGCAAGATTGCCTTTCTGTGTGTGTCAGTTTATGTGTGCCTATGTGTTCAGAGAAACAAAGTCACATTGCATTATAGTTTGTTGCAACCACACCCTACTTATAGGGTGTTGAATATAATACTTATTTACAAAAGTTGCATATAATACTTATTTACAAAAGTTTCCATTGTTTCTTGATTGATTTTTTAATTTAATTTAAATATTTAGAATTTTTAAAATAATTTTTTAAAGATTTCATTTATTTGAGAGAGAGAAAACAAGCAGGGGGAGAGGCAGAGGGAGAGGGAGAAGCAGACTCCCTGCTGAGCAGGGAGCCCAACATGGGGCTTGATCCCAGGATCCAAGATCATGATCCAAGCTGAAGGCAGACGCTTAACTGAATGAGCCACTCATGTGCCCCAATTTAATTTAATTTTTTTAAGAATTTCCAACATTCCAATTTGGTTGACAATTGTATAACATAGTAAATATTGNTCAGTTTATGTGTGCCTATGTGTTCAGAGAAACAAAGTCACATTGCATTATAGTTTGTTGCAACCACACCCTACTTATAGGGTGTTGAATATAATACTTATTTACAAAAGTTGCATATAATACTTATTTACAAAAGTTTCCATTGTTTCTTGATTGATTTTTTAATTTAATTTAAATATTTAGAATTTTTAAAATAATTTTTTAAAGATTTCATTTATTTGAGAGAGAGAAAACAAGCAGGGGGAGAGGCAGAGGGAGAGGGAGAAGCAGACTCCCTGCTGAGCAGGGAGCCCAACATGGGGCTTGATCCCAGGATCCAAGATCATGATCCAAGCTGAAGGCAGACGCTTAACTGAATGAGCCACTCATGTGCCCCAATTTAATTTAATTTTTTAAAGAATTTCCAACATTCCAATTTGGTTGAGAATTGAATAACATAGTAAATATTATTGAATGGAATTAATGCTCATTTACAAAATCAAGTGGTTTTATAAATTGTATAAATATGTTCCCACCTGTGTTTATTTTCTTCTCTTTGGTAGAATTCTGATGCAATTAAAAAAAAAAACAACTTAGTTTTTAAATAGTTAATTGTATGATTTGTATCTATATTTGCTAAGATAATGCAACCTTCAATCTTGAGAATTCCAACAGGATGCTTTGCTAATGAATAATCATAGCATATTACTGTTTAATAAAATGATCATCTAAAATTTGGTACCATGGCACATGCCATTCATAACATAATGAAGCCTAGTGATGGATATGAGAAGGCACACTCGTTTTCATGTAAGAATCTTCTAACCTCTCTTGTATGCAAAGGAGTTCATCATCACACAGTCCTTGTACCCTGCATAAATACTTTCTATTTCTACCACTAATGAAACCTTCCTTTTGAGACCAACTTAATAGGGTAGCAGAATGATAAGTGAATTTGAAATTATTGTCCATCTGTTTTACATGTATATAGAAGATTACAAATTGTTCTTTAACATTCCACATGATTTCTGAAAATTTACATTATAACTTTACATGCCTTCTTTTATTTTTAAGGATCTTTTGAGAATAACAGAGTTTTACACTAAACATATAAACATTTATGAAGCTTTTATTTTGTCATTATGAGGGGGTTAGGAATACAAAAACAATGAAAATTGGAGATCAGAAGCTTATAGCTATTTTGGAGGTACAAAAATAAACAAGTTAAACACACATACAAATACATATATATATACACATACACACATTGTCAATTGACAAGTATATAGATGGCACTCTGGGAACAGAAAAAACTAAATTTGCTTGATGAGAGTGAAGGACGAGATCTAGGAAAGGAAATATTTGCACTTAAACGTTATGTGCAAGTTTTTCTGATATGGTATATAATGTGTAGAGAATATTCAAGAAAGGAGAAGGGAATTAAGTACAAGATTATGAATGTAAAGTGCTTATTATGTGAATATAATTTTCTTACTATGGAAATAAGGTTTAATGGACAGTCACCAGTGACAAGCTTGTGTTTGATTATGAAGGGTCTTGTATGATATGTGAAGAAATACCTATAAGCTGTGTGGAAATACAGGAGAAACCCACATGAATAGACTACATATCCTTATGTATCTATGAATGCGTTATATAGTCATGCACTCACACTGTTAATATTAGGATAAATACGGTAGCGGTGTGGTTGCAGAAGTGAGCTGGCTGTGGAGAGTTGTTGGGCTGTAGCTGAGGAAATATGGTAAAGCCCTAATTTCAGGCAGTTATAATGGGGATACAGTTACACAAAATTAGAGAAATGTTAGTTGGGACATCTATCAATCCTTGATCTTTGAGAGGAGAAAAGAGAGAGAAATATGAAGAAAAATTCCAGATCCGTTGGTGGGGTGCATATCAATCTCTTTCTATCCTCCAACTTGCTTATTTATTTTCATGTGGTTTTCAACTACGTTAACTTGAGTCAAGAGACAAGGGACTTATTTTTGATGATTTTTTTTTAAAGATTTTATTTATTTATTCGATAGAGATAGAGACAGCCAGCGAGAGAGGGAACACA